>NW_028050800.1:0-406 GCF_054177405.1 Leptonychotes weddellii
TGGGTGGCTCAGTTGGTTAAGCGACTGCCTTCGGCTCAGGTCATGATCCCAGGGTCCTGGGATCGAGTCCCACATCGGGTTCCCGGCTCAGCGGGGAGCCTGCTTCTCCCTCTGACCCTCTCCTCTCTCATGCTGTTTCTCTCTCGCTCGCTCTCCAATAAATAAATAAATAAAATCTTTAAAAAAAAAAAAAAAAAAAAAAAAAAATCAAAAAATTAAAAAATAGGGGCGCCTGGTGACTCAGTCAGTTAAGCGTCTGCCTTCAGCTCAGGTCATGATCCCAGAGACCTGGGATCGAGCCCCATGTCGGGCTCCCTGCTCAGTGGGGAGCCTGCTTCTCCCTCTCCCCCCTGCTCATGCTCTCTCGCTATCTCTCTCTCTCTCTCAAATAAAAAAAATCTCTAAA
>NW_028050801.1:0-406 GCF_054177405.1 Leptonychotes weddellii
AGGAACAGCGCATTTTAAATGCCAAATCATAAATAAATCATGTTAATGAGGGCTTTTAAAAAATAATGGCATTCCTTAAAAAAAAAAGGGATTTGGGGGGACCATAATCCAAATGACATTAGAGTGTAGTTGAGAGACTATGATTTCTTTTTTTAAGGTTGTGGGCACTGTCTCTACTTTGCAATTTACTGATTAAATGTTAATTTAAAGAAACTCACAAAATATACCTACTCACATAGAAATTCAATTATAAGTCAAACTATAATATCTTATGGAACTGGATGGTTCACCTTCTCATTTATAGATGAGAAATGTGAGGTCAAAAATACTGGGCAATTGGGCACAGTTTACACATCCAGTTAGAGTCTGGGGTGGAAGGAACCCTGATCATATAATTTTCAGGGGG
>NW_028050802.1:0-406 GCF_054177405.1 Leptonychotes weddellii
CTTGCCCACCTCATTTATACCTTCTTTCAACCAACGAAACCCATGTGTGGAGCCTGGGGGACGCCACCAGACAGCCCTCAGTTTCCTCTCCAGTCAGACCCAAGACACAGTCACTGACCTCCCAGGGTTGAGGATTAAGTGAGAGGTGCCGGCAAAATGTGCAGAAAGCGGTCGACTCCTAGAATCGGGATGAAAGTCTGCAGGGGAGGAGGGGCAGCCGACGCGAGTGGCTGGGTCCAGTGGGGCGGGGCTCGCTGCCCAGGGCGGGTTGGGGTGGACAGCTTGACAGTGTGCTGTGGCTGCAGAAAGACCTGCTCTGGCGTGGTCCTTGCCCCTGGAGGCAACAAGCCCCCTAGGGGGCCTTAAGCAGGGGTGAGTGCCATACCCTGGGAGTGAGAAGCGGGTA
>NW_028050803.1:0-406 GCF_054177405.1 Leptonychotes weddellii
AAATTTGCCTTTTAAAGTTTGGAAGAGGAGATACATTCCTGGAGGCAAAACTCAGATGCCACCAACACCATCGCCCAGGGAGCCCCGCCAGTGACAACCACTATTAAGAGCACTGGTGAGTCCCCTGCAGAAAGAAAGTATTTAGGAATCTGCCCTGGCACTGCCTTCCTACTTTCAAACTCATTGGTACCAGACCTCCAGGTGTACTCACGCTGCGTTCTGCTTTGGGAATTCCTAACAAGGTCATAACTATCTCCAGGTCGCAGATCAGTACCAAGGTCATGGCTATCTCCAGGTCCCAGATCAGTACCAAGGTCATGGCTATCTCCAGGTCCCAGATCAGTACCAAGGTCATGGCTATCTCCAGGTCCCAGATCAGTACCAAGGTCATGGCTATCTCCAGGTC
>NW_028050804.1:0-406 GCF_054177405.1 Leptonychotes weddellii
CAGGCAAAAAGAGAATTTATTGGAAGGGCTTAAGGAGGGCTCACAATTGACAGGAGACTGGAGGACAAGCTAGAAATCAAACAATTTGACCAGGTCATTGCCACCACTGCCTATATTGTAAATACTATCTTAAATATTTTTCTGTTAGTTGCTTGTATTGGGACTACAATATATTATTGCATATTCATCTCATATTTAGTGACCTTGCTAAACTTTCTTATTATTTCTAATAATTCGGGATGTTCTTAAGGGTTTTCTCTTTAGATAATTATATTATTTGTGAATAATTGTTTTGATTTTCCCTTTTCAAGTACTTTTTCTTTCTTTCTTTCTTTCTTTCTTTCTTTCTTTCTTTCTTTCTTTCTTTCTTTCTCTCTCTCTCTCTCTCTCTCTCCCTCCCTCCCTC
>NW_028050805.1:0-14896 GCF_054177405.1 Leptonychotes weddellii
GTGGGAAACACTCCAGCGGACAACTTGGTGGGATACCCTCTCACAATGGTTCCCTTGGTTCACCCCTCTTATCGGCCCCCTCTTACTGCTTCTCCTCATAGTAGCATTTGGTCCTTGTATTCTTAATGCCCTTACTAGGTTTATCACTACTCAAATTGCTAAAATCAGACTCCAGTTACTCCTTACTCACTATCATCCCTTAGAAGATGAAAATGATGCCCTCTAAACCAGGTGTTTAAAGGGGCATCAAGGGGGGAATGATAAGGAAAATCTGTGTCCTAAGATGGCCGACTGAGCCAGCGAGAGAGTCCCAGTCCTTGCCCCGGGGCCCTTCCAGGTTCTTCTCCCTGCTCTGCTTTCCACGAGCACTAATCTGGGTTCTTCTCCCTGCCCCGCTTCACGCACGCACCAAATGTGCCAAGTATGCGGAAGTAGAAATGTATAAATTGCCCATTTGTTTGTGCTCGGGGCTCAGACCTTTGGAGATCACTCTCCTTTGAGCCCACCAGCGTTAAATAAACCTCTTGTCCTCCAAGATCTCTGGGTGCTGCTTGGTTCTTCCATCGGGCAATCCAGTCCAGGTTCCGTAACACTACAATGACAATGTAGTATAAAAGAGGTAATAGCAGCCATGTCTTTTTTGTGATTTTAAAACAAATGCTTTTACTGTTGCAAAATTAAATATGATCTTTAAAGTGGAGTTTTGGTAGTATCCTATTCTCATATTAAGGAAATCCTCTCTATTCCAAATTTGTTAAGAGAGTTCTTTTTATCATAAATGGATTTAGAATTTTATCATGCAGTTTTTGCCATTTATGGAGATGCTCATGAGGTCTTTCTTCTTCACTATTTTTTTGTATTGAACTATTGGAGTACAAACTGCTCATTTTCATCCTTTATTCATTCTTCCCTTTTTTCCTTTAGGTAACAGGACCACCTTCAGTTTTAGCAGGGCACTTTATTGATCAACTAAGCCAAAAAGGTGAGAAGATTTTCTTTTTAAAAATTCAGGTTGGGCACCTCAGTCAGTTAAGCCACTGCTTTCAGCTCGGGTCATGATCCCAGGGTCCTGGGATCGAGCCCCACATCGGGCTCCCTGCTCGGCAGAGAGCCCACTTCTCCCTCTCCCTCTGCCTGCTGCTCTGCCTACTTGTGCTCTCTATCTCTCTGTTAAATAAATAAATAAAATCTTTTAAAAAAAAAATTCAGGTCCCTTAAGCTCAGGATTCCTCTCCTATACTGCAACTTACTATATATGCAAGCATCACCTTGTCCTCCAACATGTCATCCTGTCCTTTATCTCTGTCCTTTATCTCTGATCTAGGTGTTTCAGATATCCTGCCAGCCTACCTTGTTCACTTGTAAGCAGAGTTAAGTATCAGACCCTTCATAGTTCCTGACAATCCTCTAAGAGATTTCATTATTAGACACCCATGCATTATTTAGATGTTTTTAAATTTCCAAATGTATGTTTTTTTTCAAGTTATATTTTTCTTATTGATTTCTAACTTAATTATATTGGAATCAGAAAATGAAATATTACTTTGAAATTTGTTAAAATTGTTTTCTGGCCTAGTATATGCTCAATTTTGAAATATATTCCATTTATACTTGAAAAGAATAAATATCTGATTGGTGGGTAGAACATAGGTTCACTGGATTGTACTTATTGTGTTCCAATTTTTTCTATATAATTACTACATTTGGTGTGCTTGATAATTTACTGAAAGGGGTGTTTTCAAATCTTTTGTAAATTTCTCTTTTCTATTTTGCATTCATACATATTGAAGCCATGCTACTAGATGGATAGAGGTTTAATATAGTGTTTTATTCTGTGTTTTATTACAATTACTCTTTATCTCTAATCACTTTTATTGCTTTATTTTATCTATTAATATATTTCTATCACCTTTCTTTCTGATAGTATTTACCTGGTATATTTTTTTTAATTCTCTATTTTTCTTCAACATGTGTCCTTGTGGGGTTTTTATGTTCATTTGATTTTATTATTAAGTTTTTTATTTTAATTCCACTATAGTTAACATACAGTATTAGATTAGTTTCAAGTGCACAATATAGTGATTCACCATTCTATACATTACTCAGTGCTCATCATGGTACATGTACTCTTTAAACCTCATCACTTATTTCGTCCATTCCCCTACCCTTCTCCCCTCCAGTAATCATCATTTTGTTCTCTATAATTAAGAGAATATTTCTTAGTTTGTCTCGCCCTCTTTTTTTTCTGTTGCTCATTTGTTTTGTTTCTTGAATTCCACATATAAGTGAAATCATATGTTATTTGTCTTTGCCTGGCTGACTTATTTCGCTTAGTATTATACTCTCAAGCTCCATCCATGTTGTTGTAAATGGCAAGATTTCATTCTTTTTTATGGCTGAATAATATTCCATTTTAGATAGATAGATATAGAGATAAATATCTATCTCTATATCTATATATATATGTATATATATAGCTCTATATCTATCTCTATATTTATCTCTATATCTATATATCTATATATAGAGATATCTATCTATATCTATCTATCTATCATCTATCTATCTATCTACCACCTCTTCTTTATCCATTCATCTATTGATGGACACTCGGGCTGCTTCCATAATTTGGCTATTATAAATAATGCTCTAATAAAGACAGATGTGCATATATCCCTCTGAATTAGTGTTTTGTATTTTTTGGGTAAATACCCAGTAGTGTGATTACTGGATCTTAGGATAGTTCATTTTTAACTTTTGAGGAACCTCCATACTGTCTTCCACATTGTCTGCAAAAGTTTGCATTCCCACCAATAGGGCACAAGAGTTCCTTTTTCTCCACATCCTCACCAATACCTGTTGTTTCTTGTGCTGTTGATTTTAGCCATTTGAAAGGTACAAGGTGTAGTTTTGATTTGCATTTCCCTGATGATGGGTGATATTGAACATCTTTTCATGTATCTGTTGACTTTCTGGTTGTCTTCTTTGGAGAAATGTCTGTTCATGTCTCCTGCCTGTTTTTAATTGGATTATTTATTTTTTGGATGTTGAGTTTTATAACTTCTTTGTATATTTTGGATACTAAATCTTTTTGGATATGTCATTTGCAAATATCTTCTCTCATTCAATAGGTTGCCTTTAGTTTTATTGATTATTTCCTTTGCCGTGCAGAAGCTTTTTATTTTGATGTAGTCCCAATAGTTTATTCTTGCTTTTATTTCCCTTGCCTCAAGAGACACATCTTTAAAAAGTTGCTACAGCCAATGTCAGAGAAATTACTTCCTGTGCTCTCTTTTAGGATTTTTATGGTTTGAGATTTCATATTTAGGTTTTAATCCATTTTGAGTTTATTTTTGCATATGGTGTGGAAAACTGGTCCCGTTTCATTCTTTTGCATGTAGTTGCCCAATTTTCCCAATACCATTTGTTAAAGAGACTTTTTCCCATGGCATATTCTTTCCTGCTTTGTTGAAGATTAATTGACCATATAATTGTAGGTTTATTTCTGGTTTTTCTGTCCTATTCTATTGATCTCTGTGTCTATTTTTATGCCAGTACCATACTGTTTTGATTACTACCACTTTGTAATATAACTTGAAATCTGGAATTGTAATACCTCCAATTTTGTTTTTCTTTTTCAAGATTTGCTTTGTCTAGTTGAGGTCTTTTGTAAATATAAACTTTAGAAGTGTTTGTTCCAGTTCTGTGAAAATGCTGTTGGTATTTTGATAGGGATTGCATTAAGTCTGTAGGTTACTTTGGGTAGTATGGACATTTTAATAATATTTGTTCTTCCAATCCATGAGCATGGAATTTCCATTTCTTTGTGTCATCTTCAATTTCTTTCATCAGTGTTTTATAGTTTTCAGAGTACAGGTCTTTCACCTCTTTGGTTAGGTTTATTCCTAGGTATCTTATTATTTCTGGTACAGTTGTAAATGGGATTGTTTTCTTAATTTCTCCTACTGCTTCATTGTTGGTGTATAGAAATACAACAGATTTCTGTACATTGATTTTGTATCCCATGACTCTGAATTTATTTATCAGTTCTAGTAGTTTTTGGTGGAGTCTTTAGGGTTTTCTATATATAATATCATGTCATCTTCAAATAGTGACAGTTTTACTTCTTCCTTACCAATTTGAATGCCTTTTCTTTTTGTTGTCTGATTGTTGTGACTAGGACTTCCAGTACTATGTTGAATAAAAGTGGTTAGAGTGGACATGCTTCTCTCATCCCTGATGTTAGGGGGAAAGCTCTCAGTTTTTCACCATTAAGGATGATGTTAGCTGTGGGTTTTTCATAAGTGGCCTTTATTGTGTAGAGGCATGTTCCCTCTAAACCTACTTTGTTGAGTGTTTTTATCATGAATGGATGTTGTGCTTTGTCAAATGCTTATTTTACATTTATAATTTTTATATTTTCTCTTATTGATGTGATGTATCACATTGATTGATTTGTGAATATTGAACCAACCTTGCAACCCAGAAATAAATCCCACTTGATTGTGGTGAATGATTTTTATAATGTATTGTTGGATTCAGTTTGTATTTTGTTGAGGATTTTTGCATCTATGTTCATCAGAGATACTGTCCTGCAGTTCTCTTTTATGGTTGTGTCTTTATCTGGTTTGGGTATGAGTGATACTGTCCTCATACAGTGAATTTGGAAGTTTTCCTTCCCTGTGTCTTTGTGTTTCATGAATATTTTTATAAGTACAACATATATAGCTGAGATTTTCTTTTTAATCTAGTAGAATAATATTTGCTTTTAAGTGATAAGTTTAATATATTTAAATTTAATATAATTGCTAATACATATATTTATTTGTACAATCATTATTTTTTGTTTTCTATTTGTCCTGCTTTTTCTGTTTTCTGTTTCTTTTTCTCTTTAAGATTTTATTTATTTATTTGATAGCGAGAGAGGGAACACAAGCAGGGGGAGTGGGAGAGGGAGAAGCAGGCCTCCCGCAGAGCAGGGAGCCCAATGCGGGGCTTGATTCCAGAACCCTGGGATTATGACCTGAGCCAAAGGCAGACGCTTAACGACTGAGCCACCCAGGTACCCCTGTTTTCTGCTTTTTTTTCCTCTCATTATTTTCTTTCCTATTTTTTTAAAGATTTTATTTATTTATTTTGACAGAGAGAGAGAGACAGCGAGAGAGGGAACACAAGCAGGGGGAGAGGGAGAAGCAGGCTTCCCGCTGAGCAGGGAGCCCAATGCAGGGCTCGATCCCAGGACCCTGGGATCATGACCCAAGTCGAAGGCAGATGCTTAACAACTGAGCCACCCAGGCACCACTTTCTTTCCTATTTTAGATTCACTGAGTTACTGTATGTTTTTTCTCATCCCATTCTCTCTCTTCTACCACTTTAGAAGTTTGTATCAACTAGTATCAGGACTAGCTGCTGATAAGCTTTCCAATATAAAACAACAACAACAAAAGTACAAATAACAGGGCTAAAACAAGATAGAAATTTATTTCTCTTTCCTTTAAAAGATGTCCAGAGATAGTTATTCCAGGGCTGGTATAGATGCTGTAATATCATTAAGAACCCACATTCCTTCTATCTTTCTGTACAATCATCCTAGACCATGCTTGCAGACTTAAAACCACCCTCTTGGTCCAAGATTGTCTAAGATGGTTGCTGAAGATGCAGCTATCACATCTATATTGCATCCAGCAGAAGAAAGGAGGACACAAGGCCCATCTCCCACCTAAGGAAATAAATGCCTTTTGGGGAACCTGGCTGGCTCAGTCAGTTAAGCATCTGACTTGATTTCAGCTCAGGTCATGATCTCAAGGTCATGAGATTGAGCTCTGCCCAGTGTGGAATCTGTTTAAGATTCTCTCTCTCCCTCTCCCTCTGCCCCTCCACCTCTTGCACTCTCTCTCTTTAAAAAAAAAGGGCGGGGGGCGCCTGGGTGGCTCAGTTGGTTAAGTGACTGCCTTCGGCTCAGGTCATGATCCTGGAGTCCCTGGATTGAGTCCCGCATCGGGCTCCCTGCTCAGCAAGGAACCTGCTTCTCCCTCTGACCCTCCCCCCTCTCATGTGCTCTCTCTCTCTCGTTCTCTCTGTCTCAAATAAATAAAAAATAAAATAAATAAAATAAAATTTTAAAAAAGCCTTTTGAGGAATCTTTCTGGAAATTCCACACCACACTTTTGCTTAAATATCTGAACTTAAGTCACATAACTAGACCTCACATGGAAGCCAGAAAATGTTTCCTGACTGCAAACACTAACAACCTAAATGAAACTGAGGTTCTGTAACTAAGGCACAATGCACATTTGCCTCTCCCATGAAGTTATACGTTCTGTTCTATCCATTATGTGATTAACATACAAATGTCTAAAAAAATTAATATATTTTAATCTTTCCCCAAACAATACATGGACTTTAAACACTTTAATTCTGGTCAATACCTTCAAACTTTTTTTTCCCTTAAGATTTTTTTTTTTTTTTTTGGTCAGAAAGAGGGAGAGAGAGAGCACAAGCAGGGAAGCAGCAGTCAGAGAGAGAAGCAGGCTCCCTGCTGAACAAGGAGTCTGATGCACGATTCAATTCCAGGACCCTGGTATCGTGACCTGAGCCAAAGGCAGACATTTAACCGACTGAGTCACCCAGGTGTCCCAATCAATACCTTCAAACTTTTAAGCTATTTGTCCAGTATTCTAATTCTATATAGTTTTTTATTCCTGTAAACATTTTTGTCATTTACACTTAGTATTTATTTAAGTTGATTCACATTTTAACCAATTTATTGCTATATATTATATTATATACCATATGTATTATTCACTACTTTTTCTTGCATTGCCGACCTTTTGTCTTGTATCACTTTCGCTCTGCATGAAGTGAATTCCTTAAAATTTCTTTTAGCATAGGTCTGCTAGTTAGAAACTTACTCATTTTTATTTGTCTGAAAAATATTTTTTGTCCTTGGTCTAAAGACCATTTCATTGGATGCGCAAATTTACCGTTATAATCATTGTTGAACATATTCTATCTTTTGTCTTCCTCTGTTCCTGATGATAAAACAGCTGTTAGTCTAACTGTTGTTTTTGAAAGGTAATCTTTCTCTTTGTTGCCCTTAAGATTTTTTTTGTCTTTTGTCCTCTGAAGTTTCACTACAGTGTGTCCAATTGTGGATATATTTTTATTCATTTCCATTAGGATTTGATGAATTTTCTGAGTCTATATATTGGTAACTTTCACTAATACTGAAAAATCCTCCTCAAATATTGCCTCCGCCCAATTTTTTCTCTTCTCATCTGAATCCATAATTGGATTTACATTAGATTTTCATATACTGTTCTCTACGTCTTTTAACCTCTCTTTCATTTTTTCTAATCCTTTCTCCCTCTGGGCTATAGTCTAGAAAACTTCTTCAGCTTTACCATCCAGTGGTATCTAATTGAGTTTTAAATTTCACATATTATAATTTTGTTTCCATAATCTCTCCTTGGTTCTTTTTCATATCAGTAGGTCATCTCTTACTGTCTCTTATCCTTTATTCATATTTTAATATATTTTTATTTTGTTAAACATATAAAATATACCTATTTATATACCTATTTATATTCTATGCCTAATAAGTCCAATATCTAAAATATTGTCAGGTTAGAAACATTTATATCATTTCTGCTGCATCTTGCTAATAGTAAATATAAAAAATGCTCAACATAATTAGTCATTATGGAAATGCAAATCAAGATCACAATGAGATCCCACTTCACACATACCATGATGGCTACAACTGAAAGGATAGACAATATCAACGGTTGGTAAAGATGTGGAGAAATCAGAACCTTCAGACATACTGGTGGAAGCTCATTGAGACGAGTTTGAAAAGTTAAAAGCTCAAAGGGAACCCAGCATGGGAGGTCCCCACATTTTTGTTTTACTTCCAGGAGTTTGACCAGGTTCACAGTAAATAACAGAGAAATTTTCTCTAATGTTTCAGGCAGGGAGAGAAAAAAACAGAAACATTTTGTAATATGCCAGAGGAGTCTTTTCTTCTTAAAAAGTCCTTCAGTCAGGGGAAACTAGTTAACCAGAGCCTAAACTGCTGGTTTATTATCAAAGCCTAACTGACCTAGGAGAAATAAAACACCTAACTCTAGTGAGCTCTATCCTTCCGTGTATGAGAAAAGAAATACCAAATTCTAGCCCACTCTAGCCATCTTGTCCCACTTAAAAGAGAAGAAAAAAACAGAAACACTTGTGAAGTTCACAGTCCAGAGGCACAGTCTCCCTAAAAAACTTAGACCTAATCATATGGCTATAGAATGCTTCCCCTCCCCCCATACCTTACTATTACAAAAGGCCTATTTACATGCCTCATGTCTATCAAGAAAAAATTACAGGGCGCCTGGGTGGCTCAGTTGGTTAAGCGACTGCCTTCAGCTCAGGTCATGATCCCAGGGTCCTGGGATCGAGTCCCGCATCGGGCTCCCTGCTCTGCGGGGAGCCTGCTTCTCCCTCTCCCACTCCCCCCGCTTGTGTTCCCTCTCTCGCTGTGTCTCTCTCTGTCAAATAAATAAATAAAATCTTTAAAAAAAAAAAAAGAAAAAATTACAAAGCATACTAAAAGGAAAAAAAACATACATAGTTGGAAGAGACAGAGCAAGCATCAGAACCAGACATATCAGGAATATTGGAATTATAATACCTAGAATTTACAACTATCTTTAATATGCTAAGGACTCTAATGAATAAAGTAGACAGCATGTAAGAACAGATGGGCAATGTAATCAAAGAGATACAAATCCTAAGAAAGAACAAAAAAGAAATGCTAGAGATCAAAACACTGTAACAGAAATAAGAATGTCTTTGAAAGACTTACTAGCAGACTGGACACATGTCAGGGAAGAATCTCTGAGCTTCAGGATATATCAATAGAAACCTGCCAAACTGAAAAACAAGAGTACAAAAACTGAAAGGAAACAAAAAGGACTATGGAACAACTATAAAAGATATAACATACACATAATTAAATACCAGAAGAAAAGGAAAAGGAGAAAGAAACAGAAGAAATATTTGAAACAATAATGACTAAGAATTTCCCCAGATTTATGTCAGTTACTGAACCAAAAATGCAGGAAGCTCAGAGAACACCAAGCATGATAAATGAAACAACACCACCACCAACAAAATCACCTGGGCATATAATTTTAAAACTACAAAAGAAAAAAAAAATCAAAGATAAAGAAAAAATCCAGGAGGAAGCCAGAGGGGGAAAAACACCTTACCAATAGAGGAAGAAAGATATGAATTACATCTAACTTCTCAGAAACCATGCAAGCAAGAAGAGAATGGAATGAAGTATTTGAAGTGTTGAGAGAAAAAACAACCAATACTGTATTCTGTATTCTGAGAAATTTTCCTTCAAAGTGAAGGAAAAATAAAGATTTTCTCAGACAAAATAAAACTTGAAGAAATTTGTTGCCAGTAGACCTGCCTTGAAAGATATGTTAAAAGAAGTTCTTTAGAGAGAAGGGAAATAAGATAGGTCAGAAGTTTGGATTTACATAAAGAAAGGAAGAGCATCTAAGAAGAAATAAGTGAAAATACAATAAAAAATGTTATTTTTCTTTTTCTTAATCTAACAAATAACAGTTCCTTCAAAATAATAACAGCAACAACATGCATCATATATATACAAATATAAGTGAAAGGAATGACAGCAATGTTACCAGGAATGGTAGGGAGAAATTATGGCTATTTTTTTTTTTTAAGATTTATTTATTTATTTGAGAGAGCGAGAATGAGAGAGAGAGAGTACATGAGAGGGGGGAGGGTTAGAGGGAGAAGCAGGCTTCTCACCGAGCAGGGAGTCTGATGCGGGACTCGATCCCGAGACTCCAGGATCATGACCTGAGCCGAAGGCAGTCGCTTAACCAACTGAGCCACCCAGGCGCCCCGGCTATTTTTTTTATCATAAGGTACTCACACTGCCTATGAAGTGGTCTAGTGTTATTTGAATGTGGACTTGGATTAGTTGTAGATGTATATTGAAAAATCTAGAGCAACCACCAAAAAGTGTTTTTAAAAAGGAAGTATAACTGATATGCTACAAAAGGAGAGAAAATGGAATCATAAAAAATGCTCAATTAAAACCATAAAAGTTAGGGGCACCTAGGTGGCTCAGTCAGTTAAGCATCTGCCTTTGGCTCAGGTCATGATCCCAGGGTCCTGGGATTGAGCCCCACATCGGGCTTCCTGCTCAGCAGGGTGCCTGCTTCTCCCTCTCCCTCTGCTGCTCCCCCCACTCCCACTTGCTCTCTTTCTCTCTCAAATAAAAAAATAAAATCTTTAAAAAAAACATAAAAGTTAGAAAAAGAGTGGAAAGCAAAAATAGGAACAAAGAAGATGAGCAACAAATAGAAAACAGTCACAAATATGGTAGATATTAATCCAACTATATCAATACTCACTTTGAACATTAATAATCTCAATGCACCAATTAAAAGAGAGAGATTATCAGAATGAATCAAAAAACAAGACCCAACTATGTGTTGTCTACAAGAAACCCACTTTAACTATAAACACATATATAGATAAAGGTAACTGGACAGAGAAAAATATGCTACACTAACACTAATAAAAAGAAAGCAGAAGTAGCTATATTAATCTCAAACAATGCAGACTTTAAAACAAGGAAATTTATCAGAGATAAATAAAAGCACTATATAATAAAGGAGTCAATTCTCCAAGAAGACATAACAATCCTTATAGTATATGCACCTAACAACAGAGCATCAAACTATGTGAAGCAAAAACTGATAGAAATGCAAAGAGAAATACATGAGTTTACTATCATAGTTGGAGATTTCAACATTCCTTTGTCAGAAATTGACAGGACCAGCAGGCAGAAGATCAGTAAGGACATAATTGAACTCAACAATACCATCAATCAAGTGTATACAATTAACATCTATAGACTACTTCATCCAACAACAGCAGATTAGACATTCTTCTCAAGTTCACATGGAACATTAACCAAGATAGCCCATATTCTGGACCATAAAACACACCTTAACAAATTTAAAAGAATAGAAATTGTACAATATCTGCTGTTACCAAAAGGAATAAAACTAGAAATCAGTAACAGGAGAATCCTAAAATATGTGAAGATTAAACAAAACACTTCTTTTTAAAATTTTTTATTTAAATTCAATTCAGTTATCATATAGTGCATTATTAATTTTAGGGGTAGAATTTAGCAATTCATCAGTTGCATATAACACCCAGTGCTCATGACATCAAGTGCCCTCCTTACTGCCCATCACCCAATTACCCCATCTCCCACCCACCTCCCCCCAACAGCAGCCCTCAGTTTTTTTCCTATAGTTAAGACTCTCTTATGGTTTGTCTCCCTCTGTTTTCATCTTATTTTATTTTTCCTTCCCTTCCCTTATGTTCATCTATTTTGTTTCTTAAATTCCACATGAGTGAAATTATATGGTATTTGTGTTTCTCTGACTGACTTATTTCAAAGCTTAGCATAATACCCCCTAGTTCCAACCATGTCATTGCAAATAGTAAGATTTCATTCTTTTTGATGGCTGAGTACTATTCCGTTGTATGTATACACCACCATTTTTTTTTAATCCATTCATCTGTGGATGAACATCTGGGCTCTTCCCATACTTTGGTTATTGTGGACATTGCTGCTATAAACATTGGGGTGAATGTGTCCCTTTGAATCACAATTTTGTATCCTTTAGATAAATACCTACTAGTCCAATTGTTGGGTCATAGGGTAGTTCTATTTTTCTTTTTGAGGAACCTCCATACTGTTTTCCAGAGTGGCTGCACCAGGTGGCATTCCCACCAACAGTGTAGGAGGGTTCCCCTTTCTCTGCATCCTCGCTAACACCTGCTGTTTCCTGAGTTGTTGAGTTTAGCCATTCTGACTAGTGAGAGGTGGAATAACATTGTGGTTTTGATTTGTATTTCCCTGATGCCAAATGATGTTGAGCATTTTTTCATGTGTCTGTTAGCCATTTGTATGTCTTTTTTGGAGAAATGTCTGTTCATGCCTTCTGCCCATCTCTTGACTGGATTTTTTGTTTTGGGGGTGTTGAGTTTGATAACTTCTTTACAGATTTTGGATACTAACCCTGTATCTGATATGTCATTTGTGAATATCTTCTCCCATTCCATAGGTTGCCTTTTAGTTTTGTTGATTATTTCCTTTGCTGTGAAAAAGCTTTTATCCTGATGAAGTCCCAATGGTTCATTTTTGCTTTTCTTTTCCTTGACCCTGGAGACATGTCTAGCAAGAAGCTGCTGCAGCCAAGATCAAAGAGGTTGCTGCTTGTGTTCTCCTCTAGGATTTTGATGGATCCCTGTCTCACATTTAGGTCTTTCATCCATTTTGAGTTTATTTTTGTGTATGGTGTAAGAAAGTGGTCCAGCTTCATTCTTCTGCATGTGGCTGTCCAATTTCCCCAACACTATTTGTTGAAGAGACTTTTTTCCATTGGATGTTCTTTCCTGCTTTGTCGAAGATTAGCTGACCATAGAGTTGAGGGTCCACTTTTGATATCTCTATTCTGTTCCATTGATCTATATGTCTGTTTTTGTGTCAGTACCATATTGTCTTGATGATCACAGCTTTGTAATATAGCTTGAAGTCAAGAATTATGATGCCACCATCTTTGGCCTTCTTTTTCAACATTACTTTGGCTATTTGGGGTCTTTTCTGGTTCCATACAAATTTTAGGATTATTTATTCCAGCTCTGTCAAAAATGCTGATGATATTTTGATAAGGATTGCATTGAATGTGTAGATTAGGGCGCCTGGGTGGCTCAGTTGGTTAAGCGACTGCCTTCGGCTCAGGTCATGATCCTGGAGTCCCAGGATCGAGTCCCACATCGGGCTCCCTGCTTGGCAGGGAGTCTGCTTCTCCCTCTGACCCTCCTCCCTCTCATGCTCTCTGTCTCTCATTCTCTCTGTCTCAAATAAATAAATAAAATCTTAAAAAAAAAAAAAAGAATGTGTAGATTACTTTGGGTAGCATAAACATTTTAACAATATTTGTTCTTCCAAATCATGGAATGTTTTTCCATTTCTTTGTGTCTTTCTCAATTTCATTCATAACTGTTCTATAGTTTTCAGAGTACAGATCTTTTATCTCTTTAATTAGGTTTATTCCTAGGTATCTTATGATTTTTAGTGCAATTGTAAATGGAATGATTCCTTGATTTCTCTTTCTGCTGCTTCATTGTTAGTGTATAGAAATGCAACAGACTTCTATGTGTTGATTTTATATCCGGCGACTTTGCTGAATTACTGTATCAGTTCTAGTAATTTTTTGGTGGAGTCTTTTGGGTTTTCTTTCTTTCTTTCTTTCTTTTTAAAGATTTTATTTATTTATTTGACAGAAAGAGAGAGAGACAGATAGTGAGAGCAGGAACACAAGCAGGGGAAGTGGGAAAGGGAGCAGCAGGCTTCCTACCAAGCAGGGAGCCCAATGCAGGGCTTGATCCCAGAACCCTGGGATCATGACCTGAGCTGAAAGCAGACGCTTAATGACTGAGCCACCCAGGCGCCCCTCTTTTGGGTATTCTACATAGAGTATTATGTCATCTGTGAAGAGTAAAAGTTTGACTTCTTCTTTGCCAATTTGGATGCCTTTTATTTCTTCTTGTTGTCTGATTGTTGAGGCTAACAAACACACTTTTAAATAACACATCAGGGGCGGAGCAAGATGGCAGAGGAGTAGGAGACCTGGATTTCGTCTCCTCTCAGGAATTCAGCTGGATAGGGGTCAAACCATTCTGAACACCTATGAACTCAACAGGAGATCAAAGAAAAGAAGAGCAACAACTCTCTGAACAGAAAAGCGACCACTTTCTCGAAGGTAGGACGTGCGGAGAAGTGAATCCGAGGCGATATTCAGGAGGAAAGATGGCGGGGGAGGGGCCTCCATCGGCCGCTTCTGGCAAGTGATAGAACCGCGGAGCACAAAATCAGAACTTTTAGAAGTCTGCTCTGCTGAGGGACGTCACTCCGGTGGCTAAGAGGGGGTGGAACCCTCGTGGGACAGTGTGGTCTCAGGACCCTCGGGGACACAGAAAGACCAGGGGTGCCTGAGTGCGGCAGAGCTCCCAGGTATCGGAGCGGGGAAGCTGGCTGCAGAGATGGAGCCCAGGCGCGGGCTCTCAGCTCGGGGTTGTCATAAACCGTGATCCGTGGCACAGTCGGGCCCCTGCTCCTCCAGCAGGGACCCAACAAGCGGCAGATCCGGGGAGACTCACCTTCTTCCCCCGGGAGGAGAGGTGCGGGACCGCACCGCAGGGATCTGCTGGGTTTGGAGACTCCACACGGGGTCGGGTGCCAGAGATAGAAAGGCACAGTCACAGGCCGGGTGAGCACGGAGTGCGGCCGGAGACCAGGGAGATGGGAGTGACTGACAGCTTTTCTCTGGGGGCGCACTGAGGAGCAGGGCCCGAGTTCTCGGCTCCTCCGAGGCGGAGATTGGGAGGCCGCCATTTTCACTCTCCGCCTCCAAAGCTGTACGGAAAGCTTCCAGGGAACAAAAGCTCCCGAGAGCAAACCCAAGCAGATCACTTAGCCCGACCCAGCAAGGGTGGGGCAATTCTGCATCCGGCAAAGACTTTTGGAAACCACGGCAACAGGCCCCTCCCCCAGAAGATCAGTGAGAACAGCCAGCCAAGACCAAGTTTACTGATCAATGAGAACGGCAGAACTCCAGCACTAGGGGAATAATGCACTTAGAATTCATGGCTTTTTTACCATGATTCTTTAGTCTTTCAAAGTTAATTTTTTTTTAACTGTCTTTTTTTTTCTTTTGAATTTTTCTTTTTCCCTTTTTCAACCAACATCTTATCAATCCCTTTTTAAAAAAAAAAAAAAAAA
>NW_028050806.1:0-9010 GCF_054177405.1 Leptonychotes weddellii
TAAATATAGTATCTTGGTTAGAGGGACGTTTAGTTTATTTGGATAAATAATTAATAATGTACTTATTACTGTTAGAATTAGGAAGATAACCAATAGCAGCATTGAAATATTGGTAGAAATTCAAGGGAAAAAAAAAGGTATGCACTGAAATTGACCAAAAACAAGATAAGAGATAAAACACACCAATATAACTAAATGGAAGTGGAGTTGTGCTTCCAGTTAGGAAGTACAAGGTTGGTGATGATCATCACTCCTAGTGCAACATCAAGTAGACCTCATATAAAACCAAAAGTCATCAAGTGACTCTTAAGTATAGGAAACAAACTGGAGGTTGCTTGGAAGGGAGGTGGGGGGAAAGGGGTAATTGGGTGAAGGGCATTAAGGAGGGCACATGATGTGATGAGCACTGGGTGTTATACGCAACTGATGAATTATTGAACACTATATCTGAAACTAATATGTTGGCTAATTGAATTTAAATAAAAATTCTTCAGAGGGATGTGGACACAAAGAAGTGTACATGAATTAAATTTGAAAGAGGACCTACTCCATAAGGAAGTAGAGACCAGCAGTCACTTTAAAACCTGAGAATATTAAGACAATGACACAGGAGAACAGAGTAGCAAGCCTTTTATAGGCAGAATGACTTTGCTAAAACAGACAAATCACCTGAATTTGTAAGGACTATGTGGGCTGGCATAATGGATTCGAATCCAAAAGACCCCAAATATGCGTCAGTCCTCTCCACCCAGCACCTCCCCAATAAGCAGTGTCATAGGAAATGGGAAAGGCAGAGAGAAAGTGTTCCCTTATTCTCTAGTGGCTTAAATGCCAAATTTCTAGAGGGAGGAACTGATCTTATTCTTTGGATATTTAATAGATAGATATACTGAAATTAAAGCAACAGCTCAGCCCCAACCCAGGCCAACTCCAGATTTGAACACAAAGATCCACCCCTCACCAAAGCTTTCAGGAATAAGAAAGAGTGAGCCCTTTCTTGAGAAGCATGTTTCTCTTTCATTCTCTACCAATTATATGTCTAACAGATCTAAGCTACAGTCGGAAATATGAAGTATATGAATGAGCACAATACGTGGCTCATAATCAAGAAAAAGAACAATCAGTAGAAGGAAACTACAGATAATCAAAATGTTGGAATTTGCAGACAACTTTAACCTTATACCTATGTTAAATAGCTTGAGCAAACATGGGTATGATGAAGTATTTCAGCAGAGAAATGGAAACCGTAAAAAAAGAAATAAATGGAAATTCTATTCCTGAAGAGTGTAATAGATGAAATGAAAAATTCATTAAATGGGCCTAACTGCTGATAGTACACATGGAAAGAAAGGGTCAGTGAACTCAAAGACAGAACAATAAAAATTATCCAAATTGAAGTACAGGGTTGGGGAGGGAAATAACAGAACATCAAACTTGTGTGACTACATCAAATCATCTAAACAAGTGTAATTGGAATTCCAGAAGGAAAATAGAGAAGATAGGGTGAAGAAATAATGGACCAAGAGTTTTCCACCTCTAATAAAAGACATTAATATAGGAGATATAAAAAGTTTAGCAAGTCCCAAGAAGGATATATATAAATGAAACCTCACCTGGGTACATTTTAATTAAACTGAAGAAAATGAAACTAAATTAAAATTTGTAAAAGCAGCCAAAGGAAAAAATGTGTCACATTCAGAGAATAACAGGAAGAATTGATGGCTCCATCCTCCTAAGAAATAATGGGATAAAATCGATGCAGTTCTGCAAGACAATGACTATGACCCTAGATTTCAATACCCAGCAAAAATATCCTTCATATATGAATGCCTGCTAAAGACTTTTCAGGAAAAAAAAAAAAAGTCACCCACAGAGAGAATATACAAAAGGTTCCTCAGTTGAAATGGAAATATCTCTAAATAAATAAATAAAAAATAGAACTGATTTCAGGTGAAAACTTGGATCTGCAGGAAGGAATGAAAACACTAGAAAGGATCAAGATATGTGTAAATATTAAAAGCTAACTTTTTCATTCTTAAAGACTACTAACTGTTTAAAACAAGTATTGTGACAGTATGTTGTGGGATTTATAACATGTAGAGGTAAAATATAACAGTAGCATAAAGGGTGGAAGGGTAAATGGAATACTGTTTTGAGATGCTTATATTGTTGGTGAAGTAGAAAAATCTTAATTCGGGGTATACTGTAATAAGAGATGTGTGATACAATCTCTCACCACTAAAAAAATATAAAAATGTATAGCTAACAATATAGTCATTGGGGATGTAAAATGGAATAGCAAAAGTATTTGTTTCAAAAGAGAAAGGAAAAAAGAGGGAGGAAGGAAGGAAGAGAAATAGATGCAACAAAATAGCAAGATGGTAGACTTAAACATAGCCATATCAGTAATCACATTAAATATAAATAAACCTTAAAAAGCAGAGACTGTCAGACTGGACAATCTAGTGGTAGATATTTATTGACAGATTGATTTTTTATTTGGTGGATTGATTTACTCTACAGATGTAATATTCTTAAGTTCATTTGAGGTATTCTAATTTTAAAATATACCATGATGAGTTGGACCTTTTAACTGTATTACTGGACAATTAATATATTTAGTGAACAAAAATTTAATTTAGATAAACACAAACAATTGTATTTTCATTTTGTTTCCCAGAAAGTTAGCATATTAGCATTCTTTAGAGAAACAGAACCAGTAGGATGTGTATATAGATTTATTTTGAGGAATTGGTTTACATGATTGTGGAGGCAGGCCAGGTTACAAAACCTGCAAGGTTAGTGGGCAGGCTGGAGACCCAGGGAAGAGCAGTTCAAGTCCCAAAGCAGTCTGTTGGCAAAATTCCTTCTCTTTTAGGGGAAGTCAGTCTTTTTCTTAAGGCTCCACCCCAGGATGAAGCCCTCTCACATTATGGAGAGCAATCTACTTTACTTGAAGTCTCTTTAAGTGTTCTTCTTATCCAAAAAATACTTTCACAGAAACATCTGGAATGTTTGACCAGATATCTGGGTACTGTGGCCTAGCCAAGCTGACACACAAAAATAACTAGCACAGCAATCTATTTATTATGAGCTTTCACTTATCATCATACCTTAATAAAAATGAAATAACATATAAATAGAGATTTTTTTAGGTAAAATTTACTTAAAATAGTTGTTTGGGGATGTTTTTTCTTAAGCTTATTTTTTCTGTATATTCTTTACCAAAAGATTGAACAAACATGTTTGATTGTATTTCCAAATGGTATTATTTCAATAGGCAATCTAAATTTAAAACTAAGATTTTATCTTTGGGTAATCCACTTTTCAAAATTTTAGTTTTTATCACCTTCTTATCCTGAAATTGAAACTGTAAAATACGTAGTTTTTTTCTTTGTAATTGTATAAGCTGAGGGTATAGATTTTGGGTTTTTTTTTTTTTTTTAGTTTTTTATTTTCAACATTTTGAAGTTACTTTCTAATTGGATATGAATTTTAAAATTAGTAATCAATCTAGGTCAATTTTATAACAGATTACAATAGTGAGAACACACGTGTCAAATGTTGCTAATTCCTGAGTCTCGTGGTGTGACCACTCTCATTTAAAAGCCAGTGTATGCCAGACTTCTCAGTGGATGCGGCCAAAGAGGGCTGTGGGAGTGTGGGCGCCAGGGAAGTGGGGATTTCACCATTTGTTCTGTAGACCTCTGTATTTCTAAACTCTCACAGTAAGGATCAGCATTATCTGAACATTTTCTAATATGTTCCCTCAGGGTTTTTAAAAGTTTTTTTTTCAAGGCCAGTGTTACTCTATGATTAAAATGTGTCTTTCCATAAAGATCACTTTAAAGATTTTATTATTCTTAAGACAAAACTGTTAATTTGCTCTGTCATATTTTTTTCAAAAAAGGACATCTCTGTTTTACTCTAGTCTTGAGGTCAGAAATTACAATTTATCCTTTATAATTTATCTTTTATCACTGATGCCAAGTATAGCCACTCAGTAAATATTACTTGATTGAATAGGTAGTATTTCTACTTCATTGGTTAATAATAGATGTAGAGAAAAATTTTTTTTTTTTTAAAGATTTTATTTATTTATTTGAAAGAGAGAGAATGAGAGCACATGAGAGGGGGGAGGGTCAGAGGGAGAAGCAGACTCCCCGCCGAGCAGGGAGCCCGATGCGGGACTCGATCCCGGGACCCCAGGATCATGACCCGAGCCGAAGGCAGTCGCCCAACCAACTGAGCCACCCAGGCGCCCCGAGAAAATTTTTTAAATGCAACAAAAACCGTGTTTTTTAAAATCATGTTTTATGGTACTTTGTTCATTTTTAATATACTCTTGCACAGATAAAAAGTGATTGTTTTGTGATGCTCTCACTTAATCCCTTATCATACTTGAAGAAAAATGAGTTTTAAATGCCTGTAAATGAGAGAGCTAGTGTTTGTTTCAACTAGAAATTGTGCTAATTGCTAACAGTACATTGCAGTTCTCACTTCTAACCAGACCTGCATGTGACAGCCTGTACCATTATTTGAACAAACTATTCTAATGTCCTAACTCACATTATCAGTTTACTGATGGACAGAGACTGTAAAGTTAATGAGACCCACACCTGTGTTCATTTTTAACTTGAGCTAGACTTTGAACCAGTATCTCTACAGATGAGATGCAATGTTATATCCTTAAAAGCTGTTTGTTACAAAGAAATGCAGTAGAGGACATTGGGAACAAAAAGATAAATCCACACATGATAAAAGGATTTTTTGAAGTTTAGAAGTCAATATTATTTTAAAGGAGAGAATCAGGGCAACTTTTTTTTTTTTTCCAGACACTCCATGGTGATTGAATAAATAGAAGATGGCATGGTAGGAAGTCAAATGATCAAAGAGAAATTCAAGTAGATTTATTTATTCTTTTTGAGAAAATAAGGAAGTGATTCCTTTTATAGCCTTTGTGATATTTCTTTATGAAAACTTGATGACCTCAAGTCAGAAATAAAACTTTAATGGAAGAAATGCAGCAGAGTGGAGATAATGGTATAATTTTTGAGCCAAGAGCAGGATATGGACAATCTTGCACTATTGCTAAACACCACTTGAATGGGAAAATTGGCTCAGCTCACTTTGAGTTGTGTCTCTTAGTTAGCTAAACTCTCCAACTGTTTCTGACCAAAGAATTCATGATACGACTTTAAAGGATCCTGCCATTCAAGTGAGGCTTTTTTTCTTGTAAGCTGTAGGAGTCACCTCTTACTGACTTAAATGTTTTCAAAATAAAATGGATAGTATAATAAGCAAATATTCACCATCTTTTCTTTTCATAGGGATTAACAGCATGGAAAGAAAACCTTGTAACCATCGTGTAGATACAGCACCAACGGTAAGGCAGTCTATTTCTGCATTGTTAAAACGAATAAGCTACAAATTGATACTTGTTATAGTGACACAAAATGCCATTGTAGAAAAAGCTTGTAACCTCCCTTTTGCCAAAAGTTATATCCTTTTCAGAAAATTAACTGCATGTTTTCTTTTTTTTAAGATTTTATTTATTTGACAGAGAGCGAGAGAGTACATGCAGGGGAGCAGTAGAGGGAGAGGGAGGAGCAGGCTTCCCACTGAGCAGGGAGCCCGACGCAGGGCTCAATCCCAGGACCCTGAGATCACGACCTGAGCCGAAGGCAGACGCTTAACCATCTGAGCCACCCAGGCACCCTGTTTTCTTACTTAATGAGGAAAACACACTAATTTTTGCCAAGATATAGGACAATACTGTATCATTTTTACAGGTACTTATTTATATTAATGTTAATGATTTTAATTTAAAAATACTTCATACTTTGAATAAATTAATATAAATCTTTATGCAAATTGATTTACACTCTTTTTAAAAGGAGTGTTATTTTGTGCACTAGCATCATTATTTAGAGTGAATATTTTGTGAAAGAAAGCCATTATGTGTCATTTCTTTTATGGATGACTATGCTTTATTATTATAGAAGTGAAATCTTTTATCCCTCTTCTATTACTGCCAGACAACAAAAGACATTTAACAATTATGGTACCTGTTTACTATGTTAAAAATAATTATACAAGATAATGTAGAAGGCAAACAATTAAATTTCCCTTTTAATCTCTGAATATAATAGATTGAAATATGTACCAGTTGCCAATTCCCACTTGAAAGATTGATACGACGATATAGGCTAGCATATATTTTACTCTTCACCAAGCATAATCTTGTTTCTCTTATCCTTTCTGTACATTAAGTCTTTCAAATACTCCATAGAATTCATCATTTCCTGTTAGAAAGATTTGGTAATATATTTTAGGGAAATAAAGGCAATATTAAACTATATTTAAACCTTATTGATAATATTTTCCTCACTGGCAGATTGACTCCATTTTCTGTTTGTAATAGATTCACATGATTGAGTCAACATGTTTGATAATTTATTATGTGGGGCTCTGGAAAAGAGTAGTGTTGGAGGAATTAAACACCATTATAATCATGAAAAATACTTGGCTAGGGGCGCCTGAGTGGCTCAATTGGTTAAGCAGCTGCCTTCGGCTCAGGTCATGATTCCAGGGTCCTGGTATCGAGCCCCACATTGGGCTCCCTGCTCAGCGGGAAGTCTGCTTCTCCCTCTCTGTCTGCCTGCAGCTCTGCCTGCTTGTACTCTCTCTCTCTCTCTCTGTCTGTCTGTCTCTCTCTCTCTCTCTCTGTCGAATAAATAAATCTTTAAAAAAAGAGAAAAGATAAATACTTGGCTATGGTGTGTATTGTAGTTATACTTTCATAAGTATGCTAAAATAGTAGATACAACATTATGTAAATTGTGTCCTTTAATATTAAAAATGAAGACTAGCAATTTTGGAAAATAATTTCTTTTCTCTCAGATGTAGGTCTTAAAAGTTGAGGTGCCTGATGTGTGGTTTGAACCCTTTGCTCTTTGAGGAGAAACTCCAGGTTTTACTTTTTCTCCTGGTTGCAGGTCACTGGCTAGAATGGGGGTTTATGGCAAGGTTGTACCTCAGGCTCTCCTACGTGCTTCTATATGGTTTTCTTGTTTGCCTGAGGTGTAGTCAGCATTCAGCCAGCCTTTAGGTTTTTTAAGAGGAAATTGTTCCATAGGCTCAGCGTGTCTGTGGGAGGAGGTAAGTTGAAGATCTTCCTATGTCACCATCTTGAACTGAAACCCCTTAATGTATTTGAAAAAGATACTCACTGGATTATTTTACAGACTTTTGAAATTCATTTTATTTCTATAGGCATTCCTGCAGCACCTGTGTTTATATTTCAGGTTTTGTTGGGGGTTTTTTGTACATTCTAGAACTCAGAAAGTCACAGCCTGGCAGAGGTGTATTTAAGTGGGCTCCACTCAAAAGCTTGAGATCAAGACCTGAGCTGAAATCAAGAACCGACTTAACCGACTGAGCCACCCAGGCGCCCCCAGAGATTTTTTTTTTTAACCCCGTAGACAGATTGTAGGTTTCCATGTTAATTAAATGAGGAAAATAGTAGAACTGACTTCTCTTTGCAGTCGTGAGAAATAATGGCATTAATGTTTACAGCAGTGCTCTAATGACCTCAGAATGATTCCAAAGAACCAGGAACAAAATCTAATACATAAGAGTTTAGGTATTGTTGATCTTTTGTTTATGTTTTTTCAGTTAGATTGTTAAATGACAACTCCTAATATATTAATAACATTTCCGATCTGTAAAGTCCGTATGTTTTAATATACTTGGTTTATACAGGTATACCCCAAACACTCATTAGTTTTCCAGGTTCTTGCTTGAGCCAAGCTGCATTTTTGATACATTTTTCTGAATCCTTCTGTCTCTTTACTACAAACTAAAGATATTCTACTGCCCGTCACTCCTACATAGTCCCTCAGCTTGCTGACAGTTAACCTTGGCCCTTTCTCCATAACCGCTAAATAGAATTACAGGCCTGTTCATTACTCAATGTCTTCTGGTCCCCAGGACAGGAAAAGTCTGATTTTTCACAGAAATGTAATGTTACCTAATTTCCATCCTCTGTATGTGTGTGCCCTTGTTTTCCTTAAAGGGTTTAAAAACAAATATTTAGAGATAAATGAAAAGGTCTGTCTAAAAATGTAACAAAGTAGGGTATTTATAAGTTCAAATGTGGTACTCTACTAGCCCAAAAAGGAAAGCTACTTCTGGAGCCTGAGAAAAGATAAGAAGGGAGTGGACCCAGGGTCAAGAATGGCTGAGGCCAGGTCTCTTGAGTGACTTCCTCACCTGGCTCCTAACCATCAGTCTCCAGCTTACCTCTTTACATGTTATCATTCCCACATCCCTCTTGCTCCAAGTTCCGCCACGAATGGCTTGGGTCTAGGAGAGTGCTAGATGCTAATTACAGCTGTTCAGCAGGGGAAGTAAAGGAGACTTTCTCAAGCCTCCATAACAGGGAAAGCTGTGTTTCTTCAGATTCCAAGTAGGAATGAACTTCTCCATAAATATATGGTTACAGAGGATAGTTTGATCCTGTAGCACTTTAAGTGTTCTTTAAGTAAGTATAGGTTAGCCTGAGAACAAAACCACCTCTGTCTTTGTTCTGTGTCCTCTCCCACTCTCTTTTTAACTTACTTGTTTCCTTTTTTTCATTTATTACATGAGGTTTAATTTTTTTGTTTGATATTTTTTTCTTCTGACATAAATAATACCGTATGTTTTTTGAGATGCCTTCAATAGAAATAAAACAGAATATCCCCACATGGTGTGACCTTCTCCATCAAACAGAACCAAACCTTCTTAACTGGCTATAATCACTACTCATTTTTTTTTCTTAATTTTGCTCATATTTTTTTTGTAGTTTTTAATTTTATTATATTATGTTAGTCACCATACAGTACATCATTAGTTTTTGTTGTAGTGATCCACGATCCATTGTTTTTGTATAATACCCAGTGCTCCAAGCAGTACGTGCCCTCCTTAATACCCATCACCAGGCTAACCAATCCCCCCTCCCCCCTCC
>NW_028050807.1:0-406 GCF_054177405.1 Leptonychotes weddellii
GTTTACAGTTATCACATTAGTATTGGCAACTACAGAACATTCAAAAATAATGTCTGATTGAGTATGGCAATTAGAGCCTCCACTGAGAATTTTAGTAACAAATTGCTCTCAATTAATAAAATTAGATTTTAATTTCAGGGTTGGATCACCAGCAATTAAGTTTTTCAATCTTCATGGTGGTAGTTATTCATAAGTCATAGAATGAGAATCAGTTTAATGCTATTTATAATAGGAGCCTGAATAGGAGTCCTGTGTTTGCACTTACAGAAACTTGGGCAAGTCACTTCATATCGGACTCTCAATTCCATGACTTGTAGAGCAAAACAGAAATAAATCTACCTAATTTCCCGAGAAAGGCAAGGTGTTAAAATGTCAATGATTTTGAAATGGGATGAAAAATTCTCCA
>NW_028050808.1:0-406 GCF_054177405.1 Leptonychotes weddellii
AAAAAAAAAACCAGAAGGAAAGCTGAAGCAAATAGGACTAAACATTAACTGTTCTCAATCCTGGCAGGTCTCTGTTATTTATTAATTATACTTCTTTATAAGTTGGGTTTGGGTGTATTTTTTTTTTTTTAAAGATTTTATTTATTTATTTGACAGAGAAAGACACAGCGAGAGAGGGAACACAAACGGGGAGTGGGAGAGGGAGAAGCAGACTCCCCGCCGAGCAGGGAGCCCGATGCGGGACTCGATCCCGGGACTCCAGGATCACGACCTGAGCCGAAGGCAGTCGCTTAACCAACTGAGCCACCCAGGCGCCCCTGGGTGTATTTTTTTTTCATATTGTCATGCTGAGTGAAAGAAGCCAGGCAAAAAAGAGCACATACATTATATACATTTGCATGAAGTT
>NW_028050809.1:0-406 GCF_054177405.1 Leptonychotes weddellii
GGAATCAGGCTCACAGGGTCCGGGGCAGCTAGTCCTGGCCACTGGGACGGTTCTTTTCTGCAATGTTCTGTCTGGTGGAATCCACATTGTCTCCTTCCTTCCTGCCTTCCTGCCTTCCTTACTCCCTTCCTCCCTTCCTGCCTTCCTTCCTCCCTTCCTCCCTCCCTTCCTGCCTTCCTGCCTTCCTTCCTCCCTTCCTCCCTTCCTGCCTTCCTGCCTTCCTTCCTCCCTTCCTTCCTTCCTTCCTTCCTCCCTGCCTTCCTGCCTTCCTTCCTCCCTTCCTCCCTCCCTGCCTTCCTTCCTTCCTGCCTTCCTTCCTTCCTGCCTTCCTTCCTCCCTTCCTCCCTTCCTGCCTTCCTGCCTTCCTTCCTCCCTTCCTTCCTTCCTGCCTTCCTCCCTTCCTGCC
>NW_028050810.1:0-406 GCF_054177405.1 Leptonychotes weddellii
GTTTACAGTTATCACATTAGTATTGGCAACTACAGAACATTCAAAAATAATGTCTGATTGAGTATGGCAATTAGAGCCTCCACTGAGAATTTTAGTAACAAATTGCTCTCAATTAATAAAATTAGATTTTAATTTCAGGGTTGGATCACCAGCAATTAAGTTTTTCAATCTTCATGGTGGTAGTTATTCATAAGTCATATAATGAGAATCAGTTTAATGCTATTTATAATAGGAGCCTGAATAGGAGTCCTGTGTTTGCACTTACAGAAATTTGGGCAAGTCACTTCATATCGGACTCTCAATTCCATGACTTGTAGAGCAAAACAGAAATAAATCTACCTAATTTCCCGAGAAAGGCAAGGTGTTAAAATGTCAATGATTTTGAAATGGGATGAAAAATTCTCCA
>NW_028050811.1:0-406 GCF_054177405.1 Leptonychotes weddellii
GATCAGATTTTATTTGAGAGGTTAAAAAGGCTAAGTACCACACCAAACAGAATACTATTTTCTCAAGAACAGTTAGGATAGGGTGCCTGGGTGGCTCAGTTTGTTAAGCAACTGCCTTTGGCTCAGGTCATGATCCTGGAGTCCCGGGATCGAGTCCCGCATCGGGCTCCCTGCTCGGCAGGGAGTCTGCTTCTCCCTCTGACCCTCACCCTTCTCATGCTCTCTCTCTCATTCTCTCTCTCAAATAAATAAATAAATAAAATCTTTAAAAAAAAAGAACAGTTAGGATCATGAAAAGTAAATCCGAGTAATTGTACTTATTTTTTTACTTAGTTTTATATGTAAATTTTGGACTTTTTTCCCATAAAGTGCTAAGTGCTAGGTTGTGCTAAGTTATACTATTTCA
>NW_028050812.1:0-406 GCF_054177405.1 Leptonychotes weddellii
GCTTGATAAGTGAATTCCTGCATCTTTTCCATAACTTTGAAAAATTTAAAAAACTGTTTAAAATGACTATCTTATGGATGGAGACAGGGTGGGAGTGAAAGCTCTCTTAGATCTTTTTGTTTCTTTAACCATGTAACCATACCGTCTATTTTTCAATTTAATAATTTTCATATGACCGTGATAACAAACACAAATTTTAAAATTCCACTTCTTCTCAGGGTTTGTCCCCACGGCAAAGGTGGCACAGAGCCAAGACTCAGGCTGGTGCTCCATAGGCAAGCACAGAGGAGCACACACGGGGGAGGATAAGGACAGGAGGGAGCACGGGGAGGATGAGGACGGGAGGGAGCACGGGGGAGAATGAGGACAGGAGGGAGCACGGGGAGGATGAGGACGGGAGGGAGCA
>NW_028050813.1:0-406 GCF_054177405.1 Leptonychotes weddellii
CACCGATGTAGAGGAAAACCCATCCTCAAAATGCCTCTGTTTGGTCTGCTTGCACGCTACCTCTGGGAAGAGGAGATTTCTGATTGGCCAGCCATGGTCACCTGCACACGCGAGGTCAGGCCTTAAACCAGTACTTAAATTTGGTTAAAGCACAGGGACTGAGTTGAAAGTTAAGAGGGAGGTTGTCTTACCGCAAGATAAGGAGGTGAGGTGGCAAATGGAGGATGAGAGACTGAAGCTAGATTGAACAAACCCTTAAGCCTAAACTTGGAACAGGCTTTCCCACATTCATAGATGCTATTGTGGTTAAGTAAAACACAAACTCACTTAGGAGCAGGAGTGCCTTCATGATAATTTGGGGGCCTTGTGTATTTTTTTTCCCAATTCGTAGCTACTAAAGGTATAA
>NW_028050814.1:0-406 GCF_054177405.1 Leptonychotes weddellii
CATGTGCTTTCTAGCTTTCTAGCATTCATTCAGGCCCTCCTCCACTGAATTCTCCAGAAGCGGTTTGTGTAGAATCTCAAGGAAGCTGCCACCAGATTGTGACCTGGATATGGTCCAGCTCATCCTCTTCCAAGGACTTCCACTTAGGAGTGGCTGGTCCGCTCTTCCTTTACATAGATAGATGGCTCTTTCTCTTTACTCTTTTTTTCTCCTGCAAAATGTATGCTTGTTTCCATTTGGGCCATGACTTGGGAGAGACCTCCACGGTGGTTACAAAGCTGCCCAGTGGCTGCAGGGAGAGGCTCAGGCACGAGCCCCAGCACCAGGGGGATGCCAAACACGCCCCTCAAAATCCACTGGGCTCCTGAGTTCCCTAGTCATGTACATATTCTCTTATCATTTTTTA
>NW_028050815.1:0-406 GCF_054177405.1 Leptonychotes weddellii
AGAGGGCGCCTGGGTGGCTCAGATGGTTAAGCGTCTGCCTTCGGCTCAGGTCATGATCCCAGGGTTCTGGGATGGAGTCCCACATCGGGCGCCCCGCTCAGCGGGGAGCCTGCTTCTCCCTCTGACCCTCTCCCCTCTCATGCTGTTTCTCTCTCGCTCGCTCTCTGAAAAATAAATAAAATCTTAAAAAAAAAAAAAAGAATTTGTAATACCACCAGGAGAGAATGGGAGGTCGTCAATCCTGACTTCCCACGGCAGGTGATTCCCCGAAGGTCTTGCCAGTGTTACCTCACACTGACCCCAGGGGCAGGGACTTAGAAGGAAGGAGCTGGGCCAGCTTTATCTGCCCCCAGTCGGCACACACGCACGTGTGCACCAGGCTCTGCGCTGAGTGCTTTATATTTCA
>NW_028050816.1:0-406 GCF_054177405.1 Leptonychotes weddellii
GTAACAATAGATCTTCAATGACCCAAGTAACTCTTAGGCCCGAAGAAATCCAATCCAATCAGTTCTAAGCATTACAGCCTTGAGACCTGATGATTTCATACTGGCCTCCTCAAGCACATTAGCACAGAATGAGTTAGAAACCAGGGAGAATAGACTTACTTTTATTCTTATTAGAATACATATTAGAGTTTATTCAGTTTCTTGATTAGTACATGCTCTTTCTCCCCATGCCTTCTCCCTGCTCACCAGGACAAATATACTTGTGCTTCAAATCTCAGCTTAGATAGTTTTTTCTTTCTCTTGCAGTTTTCCCTGGACTCTGAAATTGGGTTACATGTCTACCTTACGTTCCCACAGCACTCTGTAATTATCATACTTCTTACACTTTCCTGTTTCTCTGTCTATA
>NW_028050817.1:0-9010 GCF_054177405.1 Leptonychotes weddellii
GTGGTCCATATATACAATGGAATATTACTCAGCCATCAGAAAAGATGAATTCCCAACTTTTGCATCAACATAGATGGGACTGGAGGAGATTATGCTAAGTGAAATAAGTCAAGCAGAGAAAGTCAGTTATCATATGGTTTCACTTATTTGTGGAACATAAGGAATAACATGGAGGACATTAGGAGAAGGAAGGGAAAAATGGGCTGGGGGAATTGGAGGGAGAGATGAACCATGAGAGACTATGGACCTGAGAAACAAACAGGGTTTTAGAGGGGAGGGGTGAGGGGGGATTGGTTAGCCCGTGATGGGTATTAAGGAGGGCACCTGCTGCATGGAGCACTGGGTGTTATACGAAATCAATGGATCGTGGATCACTACATCAAAAACTAATGATGTATTGTATGGTGACTAGCATAACATAATTAAAAAAATAAAAATTAAATAAATAAATTAAAGAAAATAAAGTAGTTATTGACAGATATGTATTTATTGTCATTTTGTTATTTGTTTTGTGGTTGTTTCTAAAGATTTTTTCTGATCTTTTCTTGTAGTTTTCTTTCATGGTTTGCTGATTTTCTTTAGTGATGTATATGAATTTCTTTCTCTTCATTCTTTGCATATTTATTGGTGTTTTTTGATATATACTTACCATTAAGTTTGTATATAACCTCTTCTGCATATACCATTCTATATTTAGTTGATGGTCATTTAAATTTGAATGCATTCTTTACTCCTCCCTTCCCCACCTCTTAGGTATATGGTGTCATATTTTACATTTTTAAAAATATTTTTGTGAGTTCTTTTTTTTAAAACAATATTCATTTTCTCTGCTTTTGTGTCTCTTACATTCATACTGTCACTTTTGGTCTCTCCTTTCCAGTCATAGGGTCCCCTTTAATAGTTCTTGCAGAGTTGGTTTAGGGGTCATGAACTCCTTTAATTTTTGTTTGTCTTGGAGTTTTGTTTTTGTTTTTTGTTTGTTTGTTTTGTTTTGTTTAATCTCTCCTTCTATTCTAAATGATAGACTTGCTGCATGAAGTATTTTTGATGTAGATTTTTCCCTTTCAGCACTTTGATTATGTCATGCCACTCCCTTATGACTTGGAGAATTTCTGCTGAAAAATCGCCTACTAGCCTTGTGGTATTTCCCTTGTTTGTTACTGTCTTCATTTGTGTTGCTGCTTTTATAATTTTTTCTTTACTGCTACATTTGCCAATTTAATTACAATATGCATGTGTATGGAGTTGTTTTTTGTTAAGACCACTGACATTTACTTTAAAGAAGAAATTGTCTACCTTTTCCTTTCTATCTCCATTTTATTTATGTTTTGTATTTTTATGTTCTGATAAGGGGGAACAACTCTTAATATTAGGGAAAATGGTGTTTCTCAATAAGATTATACTCCATAGTTATGATTTGACTGACATTTTTTAAAGATTTATTTATTTATTTTAGAGAGAGAGAGCATATGGGCAGGGACAGAGGGAGAGGGTAAGAGAATCTCAAGCAGTCTTCCTACTGAACACAGAGCCTTACATGGGGCTCAGTCTTGCAACTCTGAGATCATGAACTGAGACAAGATCAAAGTCAGACGCTTAACCGACTTGGCTACACAGGTGCCCCAATTTGGTTGATAGTTTGTGTTCTACTATTCTTTCTTTCTTATAAGGTTAGCTTAAGCTAAAATCTCTACCTCCTATGGATCACCAACAATGGCTGAGAATTCACTGCTCATGCAATCTTATTAGGTTGCAGTAGTTTCTAATTTTATGGTATGGATAGTTTTCAGGATTTGGATTTTGTTTTACCTAATGACTAAATCTCTCTGTGATTAAAAAATAATTATGACCTTGACTGTATCTAGACGAATTAAAATGACTCCAAAATAAAGTCAGAGGCTTCCATTTTTTTTTAAACAAAACTATAATGCCAGTTTATTTGCCTGGCCATGTTACAAATGCAATGTTCTGCATATGTAAATTTTACAGATAACTGAAGTGTTTTTCTACAAGTAACATAATTTTTTAAACTTTTTGGATGGATTTTTATTTTTTTTATTTTTTTTAATTTATTTATTTGAGACAGAGAGTGAGAGAGAGAGAGGACAAGTGGAGTAAGGGGCAGAAGGAGAAGGAGACTCCCTGTTAAGCAGGGAGCCCAATGCAGGGCTCGATTCTGGGACTTCAGGATCATGACCCCAGCTGAAGGCAGATGCTTAACTGACTGAGCCACCCAGGTGCCCTGGATGGATTTTTAATTAAACGTTTCTATGTTTTCTTAAATAAAGGACACTAACTGTAATTGAATATTTTTGATACTTACATGTTACCATTATTGTGGGTATTCTCTATTAGAAAATGTAGGAAGATGGTTCACTGTTTTTGTTGTTGTTGTTATTGGTTTTTTTGGTCACTTTTTATATCAGGAGATCTGCAATTTTTTGCTCTTGCTTATGCAATGCCTGCCTCTAATCAGTCTTATTTTCCCTTCTACTGTTTTATTTAGCTCTGACAAAAAAGAGCTTGCTAAAATTGTATATTAAGAACAGGGCTATGAGAAATTGCAAGATCTATGATAATCATTTTAGAAAAATGTAGAAGTTTAATACATTCTTATACAGAGGTTGTGTGTTAAGTGCTTGAGATAATTGAATAAGAGGCAGTTCTCTAGGATTTGTTGAAAATTTTCAATAATATTTTTACACTTAACACCTAAATTAATATACATTTATTGTGTCACACTTTAGGACATTGTGAACTCCTTGAATTCTAAAGAAAGATACATTGTATGAAGGACAGGATTTGTTGTAGTATTTATCTAGCTATCTCATTATTAAAAATAATAACACATTTTCTTGGAATGATTTAAAACATTTTCTTAAACATTAAGTAAATAATAATGATTATAGGTAAATATTGCAGAATTCTTAAATGTGGGATACAAATAACTAAAGGTTTGGAAACACTGCTCTGGCACATGGGAGAAGCTAGTCTTCTAAATTTGTTAAAGTACATATGGGCAAATTTCCACTAGCTAAAGCTACGAAGGGACTGGAAGTAATCTTGGCAGTTAAAGGTAGTCTGGAGGCTTTATATAGTGCTACTTAACACAGCACTTTTTTATTTTTCTTTTTAAATTATTTATTATTATTGTTATTTCTTTATTATGTAAAGTTGGCTACCATATAGTACATCAATAGTTTTTGATGTAGAGTTCAATGATTATTAGTTGCATATAACACCCAGTGCTCATCACCACATAGGCCCTCCCTAATACCCATCACCTGATGACCCCCTCCCCTCCCCCCTCCCCCCAGAAAACCTCAGTTTGTTTCCTGGAGTCCATAGACTCTCATAGTTTGTCTCCCCCTCTGATTTCTTTCCATTCAGTTTTCCCTCCCTTCCCCTGTGGTCCTCCATGCTATTCCTTATGTTCCACATATGAATGAAACCATATGATAATTGTCTTTTCCTGCTTGACTTATTTCACTTAGCATAATCCCCTACAATTCCGTCCATGTCAATGCAAATCCTGGGTATTCATCCTTTCTGATGGCTAAGTAATATTCCATTTTTTATATGAACCACATCTTCTTTATCCATTCATCCGTTGAAAGGCATCTTGGCTTCTTCCACAGATTGGCTATTGTGGACATTGCTGTTATGAACATTAGGGTGCATGTGCCCCTTCTTTTTCCTACATCTGGATCTTCATGGTAAAAACTCAGTAGTGTAATTGCTGGGTCATAGGGTAGCTTTATTTTTAACTTTTTGAGGAACCTATATACTGTTTTCCAAAGTGGCTGTACCAGCTTGCATTCCCAGTTACAGTGTAAGAGTGTTCCCCTTTTTCCACATCCTCGCCCACATTTGTTGTTTCCTGTCTTGTTAATTTTGGCCATTCTAACTGGTGTAAGGTAGTATCTCATTGTAGTTTTGATTTGTATTTCCCTGATGGCTAGTGATGTTGAATATTTTCTCATGTGTCTATTAGTCATCTGTATGTCTTCCTTGGAGAAGTGTTTATTCATGTCTTCTGCCCATTTCTTGACTTGATTATTTGTTTTTTGGGTGTTGAGCTTGAGAAGTTCTTTATAGTCTGGATACCAGCCCTTTATCTGATATGTCATTTGCAAATATCTTCTCCCATTCTGTGGGTTGCCTCTTAGATTTGTTGACTGTTTCCTTTGCTGTGCAAAAGCTTTTTATCTTGATGAAGTCCCAATAGTTCATTTTTTGCTTTTGTTTTCCTTTCTTTTGGAGACGTGTCTTGAAAGAAGTTGCTGTGGCCAATGTCAAAGAGGTTACTGCCTATGTTCTCCTCTAGGATTTTGATGGATCCCTATCTCACATTTAGGTCTTCCAACCATTTAGAGTTTTATCTTTGTGTATGGTATAAGAATTGCCCAGTTTCATTCTTCTGCATATGGCTGTCCAATTTTCCCAGAACCATTTATTGAAAAGACTGTCTTTTTTTTCCATTGGATATTCTTTCCTGCTTTGTAAAATTTTAGTTGATCATAGAGTTGAGGGTCCATTTCTGGAGTCTCTATTCTGTTCCACTGATTATGTGTCTGTTTTTGTGCCAGTACCATGCTGACTTGGTGATCACAGCTTTGTAATATAGCTTGAAGTCAGGCATTGAGATGCCCCCAACTTTGGTTTTCTTTTTCAACATTCCCTTCGTGATTCGGGATCTTTTCTGGTTTCATACGAATTTTAGGATTGTTTGTTACAGCTCTCTGAATAATGCGAATGGTATTTTACTAAGAATGGCATTGAAAGTGTAGATTGCTTTGGGCAGCATAGAAATTTTCATGTTTATTCTTCCAATCCATGAGCATGGAAAGTTTTTCCATCTTTTTTGTCTACTTCAATTTCTTTCACAAGTGTTCTGTAGTTTCTAGAGTATAGATCCTTTACTGTTTGGTTAGTTTTATTCCTAGGCATCTTATTTTTTTTAAATTTCTTTTATTAACATATAATGTATTATTTGTTTCAGGGGTACAGGTCTGTGATTCATCAGTCTTACAAAATTCACAGCACTCACCACAGTACTTACGTTCCCCAGTGTCCATCACCCAGCCACCCATCCCTCTCACCCCCCTCCATTCCAGCAACCCTCAGTTTGTTTCTTGAGATTAAGAGTCTCTTATGGTTTGTCTTCCCCTCTGGTTTCATCTTGTCTCATTTTTCCCTCCATTCCCCTATGATTCTCTTTCTTGTTTCTCAAATTCCTCATATCAGTGAGATCATATGATACTTGTCTTTCTCTGATTGACTTATTTCACATAACATAATATCCTCTAGTTCCATCCACATCATTGCAAATGGCAAGATTTCATTTTTTTTGATGGCTACATAATATTCCACTGTATATATGTACCACATCTTCTTTATCCATTCATCTGAAGATGGACATCTAGGCTCTTTCCATAGTTAAGCTATTGTGAACATTGGTGCTATAAACATTGGGGTGCATGTGCCCTGTTGGATAACTACATTTATATCTCTGGGGTAAATGCCCAGTAATGCAATTTTTGGACCATAGGGTAGCTCTATTTTCAACTTTTTGAGGAACCTCCATACTGTTTTCCAGAGTGGCTGCACCAGCTTGCGTTCCCACCAACAGTGTAAGAGGGTTCAGCTTTCTCCTAATTCTCACCAACATCTGTCATTTCCTGATTTAATTTCCTTGTTAATTTTAGCCATTCTGACTAGTGTGCTCTGGTATCTCATTGAGGTTTTGATTTGTAATTCCCTGATGCAGAGTGATGTTGAGCACTTTTTCACGTGTCTGCCATTTGGATGTCTTCTTTGCAGAAATGTCTGTTCATGTCTTCTGCCCATTTCTTGATTGGATTCTTTGTTCTTTGGGTGTTGAGTTTGATAAGTTCTTTATAGATTTTAGATACTAGCCCTTTATCTGGTATGTCATTTGCAAATATCTTCTCCCATTCTGTCAGTTGTCTTTTGGTATCGTTGACTGTTTCCTTTGCTGTGCAAAAGGTTTGTATCTTGATGAAGTCCCAGTGGTTCATTTTTGCCCTTGCTTCCCTTCCATTTGGCGATGTGTCTAGGAAGAAGTTGCTGTGGCTGAGGTTGAAGAGTTTGCTGCCTGTGTTCTCCTCAAGGATTTTGATGGATTCCTGTTTCACATTTAGGCCTTTCATTCATTTTGAGTCTATTTTTGTGTGTAGTGTAAGGAAATGGTCCAGTTTCAGTCTTTTGTATGTGGCTGCCCAATTTTCCCAACACCATTTGTTGAAGAGACTGTCTTTTTTCCATTGGACATTATTTCATGCTTTGTCAAAGATTAGTTGACCATAGAGTTGAGGGTCCATTTCTGGGCTCTGTATTCTGTTGCATTGATCTATGTGTCTATTTTTGTGCTAGTACCATACTATCTTGATGATGACAGCTTTGTAATAGAGCTTGAAGTCTAGAATTGTGATGCCACCAGCTTTGATTGTCTTTTCCAACATTCCTCCGGGCATTCGGGGTCTTTTCTGGTTCCATACAAATTTTAGGATTATTTGTTCCATTTCTTTGAAAAAAGTTGATGGTATTTTGGTAGGGATTGCCTTAAATGTGTAGATTTCTCTAGGTAGCATAAACATTTTCACAAAATTTGTTCTTCCAATCTATGAGCATGGAATGTTTTTCCATTTCTTTGTGTCTTCCTCAATTTCTTTCATGAGTATTTTATAGTTTTCTGAGTACAGATTCTTTGCCTCTTTGGTTAGATTTATTCTTAGGTATCTTATGGCTTGGGGTGCAATTGTAAATGGGATCAACTCCTTAATTTCTTTTTCTTCTCTCTCTTTGTCGGTGTAAAAAAATGCAACTCATTTCTGTGCATTGATTTTATATCCTGCTACTTTACTAAATTCCTGTATGAGTTCTAGCAGTTTTGGGGTGGAGTCTTTTGGGTTTTCCACATAAAGTATCATATCATCTGCGAAAAGTGAGAGTTTCACTTCTTTACCAATTTGAATGTCTTTTATTTCTTTTTCTTGTCTGACTGCTGAGGCTAGGAATTCTAGAAGTATGTTGAAAGCAGTGGTGATAGTGGACATCCTTGCCGTATTCCTGACCTTAGGGGAAAAGCTCTCAGTTTTTTGGCATTGAGAATGATATTTGTGGTAGGTTTTTCATAGATGGCTTTTATGATTTTGAGGTATGTACCCTCTATCCCTACACTGTGAAGAGTTTTAATCAAGAAAAGATGCTGTATTTTGTCAAAGGCTTTTTCTGCAACTATTGAGAGGATCATATGGTTCTTGTTCTCTCTTTTATTAATGTATTGTATCACATTGATTGCTTTGTGGATGTTGAACCAACCTCACAGCCCAGGAATAAATCCCACTTGGTCGTGGTGGATAATCCTTTTAATGTACTGTTGGATCCTATTGGCTAGTATTTTGGTGAGAATTTTGTATCCATGTTCATCAGGGATATTGGTGTGTAATTCTCCTTTTTGATGGGGTCTTTGTCTCATTTTGGGATCAAGGTAGTACTGGCCTCATAAAATGAGTTTGGGAAGTTTTTGTTCCATTTCTATTTTTTGGAACAATTTCAGAAGTATAGGTATTAATTCTTCTTTACAATTTTGGTAGAATTCCCCTGGGAAGCCATCTGGCCCTGGGCTTTTGGTTGTTGGGAGATTTTTGACTACTGCTTCAATTTCCTTACTGGTTATGTGTCTACTCAGGTTTTCTACTTCCTCCTGGTTCAATTTTGGTAGTTTATAGGTCTCTAAGAAAGCATCCATTTCTCCCAGATTGTTTAATTTGCTGGTATAATGTGGCTAATAATATATTCTTATAACTGTTTGTTATTTCTTTGGTGTTGGTTGTGACCCCTTCTTTCATTCATGATTTCACTTATTTGGGTCCTTTCTTGTTTCTTTTTGATAAGTCTGGCCAGGGGTTTCTCAATCTTATTAAGGTTTTCAACGAACCACCTCCTAGTTTTGTGATCTGTTCTACTCTTCTTTTTGTTTCTATTTCATTGATTTCTGCTCTGATCCTTATTATTTCTCCTCTCCTGCTGGGTTTAGGCTTTATTTGCTGTTCTTTCTCCAGCTCCTTTAGGTATAGGGTTAGGTTGTATATTTGAGACTTTTCTTGTTTTTGAGAAAGGCTTGTATTGCTATATACTTTCCTCTTAGGACCTCTTTTGCTGCATCCCAAAGATTTTTGAACAGTTGTGTTTTAATTCTCATTTGTTTCCATGAATTTTTTAAATTCTTCTTTAATTTCCTGGTTGACCCATTCATTCTTTAGTAGGATGCTCTTTAGCCTCCAAGTATTTGAGTTCTTTCCAACTTGCCTCTTGTGATTGAGTTCTAGTTTTAAAGCATTGTGGTCTGAAAATATGCAGAGAATGATCCCAATCTTTTGGTACCAGTTGAGACCTGACCCAGGATGTGATCTATTCTGGAGAATGTTCCATGTGCACTAGAGAAGAATGTGTATTCTGTTGCTTTGGGATGGAATGTTCTGAATATATCTATGAAGTCCATCTGGTCCAGTGTGTCATTAAAAGCGTTTATTTCCTTGTTGATATTTTGCTTAGATGACCTGTCCATTTCAGTGAGGGTCATGTTAAGGTCGCCTACTATTATTGCATTATTGTTGGTGTATTTTGGATTTTGTTATTAATTGGTTATATAATTGGCTGCTCCCATATTAGGGGCATAGATATTTAAATTTGTTAGATCTTCTTGTTGGTTAGACCCTTCAAGTATGAGGTAGTGTCCTTCCTCAGCTCTTATTATAGTCTTTGGTTTAAAATCTAATGTGTCTGCTACTGGGTATTTACCCCAAAGATACAAAAGTAGGGATCCGAAGGGGTACGTGCACCCCAATGTTTATAGCAGCAATGTCCACAATAGCCAAACTGTGGAAAGAGCCAAGATGTCCATCGACAGATGACTGGATAAAGAAGATGTGGTATATATATACAATGGAATATTATGCAGCCATCAAAAGGAATGAGATCTTGC
>NW_028050818.1:0-406 GCF_054177405.1 Leptonychotes weddellii
AACCTGGTGATGGGTATTAAAGAGGGCACGTTCTGCATGGAGCACTGGGCATTATATGCAAACAATGAATCATGGAACACTACATCAAAAACTAATGATGTAATGTATGGTGATTAACCTAACATAATAAAAAAAAATTATTTATTTTACAGAGAGAGAGAAAGAACACGCGCATGCACGGGGGTTGGGGGGGCGGAAGGGAGGCAAAGAGAGAGTCCCAAGTAAACTCTACGCTCAGTGCAGAGCCCAAGGTGGGGCTTGATCTCACAACCCTGAGATTATGACCAGAGCCGAAACCAAGAGTCAGACGCTGAACCAACTATGCTACCCAGGTGTCCCTCAACTAATAATCATATATCTAGCAAAGTGATCTTTCAAAAATAAAGATGATTATAGTAAATAAGCG
>NW_028050819.1:0-406 GCF_054177405.1 Leptonychotes weddellii
GAATAGTGAAATTGGATATATTTAAATGAAGAACTAGCATTAAAACAAATTTGGAGAATACTAGCAGAATTAATGTAAATAGTACCTAACTGATAATAATTTAGCAATAAAACAACTTATATACAAATTGGGAGGACAGTGAAGAAAGAAGGTAGAAATAGAGCAGATTTCCTAATTGTCTCTTGTGTAATACCTGGAAAATTTTTTCATTGTTTGTTAGGATATAATTTGCATAGAGAAAAAATATGATTTTTTTCACACTATTCTGCATTTTTGACAAATGCATGCAGTTGCGTAAAGAACACTATATCAAAATCTGGAACAGTTCCAATACACACACACACACACACAAACACACATACATACATACACACACAATCCACCTTTTGTAGTAACCATTCCTTCC
>NW_028050820.1:0-406 GCF_054177405.1 Leptonychotes weddellii
ATGGACTCTGAAAAACAAACTGAGGGTTCTGGGGGGGAGGGGGGTGGGAGGATGGGTTGGCCTGGTGGTGGGTATTGAGGAGGGCACGTTCTGCATGGAGCACTGGGTGTTATGCACAAACAATGAATCATGGAACACTTCATCTAGAACTAATGATGTAATGTATGGGGATTAACATAAGAATAAAAAAATAAATAAAAAAATGGGAAAAAAAAAAAAGAAAGCAGTAATGGCTGTATAAATATCAGATAAAGTAGACTTCATAGCAAAAAATAAAATTACTGGACCGGGACATTATATAATGATAAAAGGGTCAACCCACCTAAGAGATCTAGCAATCCTAAATGTATGTACCAAAGAAGATAGTAATAAAACATGTGATTCAAAAACTGATGGAACCAAAAAG
>NW_028050821.1:0-406 GCF_054177405.1 Leptonychotes weddellii
AAAGATTTTATTTATTTATTTGAGAGAGAGAGAACACATGAGAGGGGATAGGGTCAGAGGACGAAGCAGACTCCCTGCCGAGCAGGGAGCCCGATGCGGGTCTCGATCCCAGGACTCCAGGATCATGACCTGAGCCGAAGGCAGTCGCTTAACCAACTGAGCCACCCAGGCGCCCTAGGGAACGTTTTCTACAAGTCTCTCACCTATGGCACAGCCATCGAGTTTGAGAAATTAGCATGGGCACCTCAGTGCCATCCAACCCTCTGGTCTGTTCGGTGATGCCCTCTGTGGCCCCGGGGCCCCATCTGGAGTCTCCTGCATCACATTCTCCTTACTGTTTAGTCCCTTGAACTAGGTCCTCCATCTCTGCCTCACATCCAGGACCTGGACGCTGGGTGGATCTCAG
>NW_028050822.1:0-406 GCF_054177405.1 Leptonychotes weddellii
AAGGAGAAGAGATTCCAGATTATTCTGCTTCAGAATTCTCCTCTTCTACACTAACTGAAGGAAACCTGAGTGAAGCCAGTCTTGACCTCTGAAGAATATCCACTAATACACTGTTTCCCATAAACCCTCAACTCACAGTTCAGCTGCAGCCACGAGAATATGATTAAAGCTCCCGTGGATGTCTTCATGGTTCCTCCCAGTTACAGTCACTTTGAGAATTGCAGCCTCCAGCCAGCTCAGCTCCTCCTCTTGTCAGGCCGTCCCTTCTTTCCTCTAACAGAGTACTTTCCCACATTGTCTACCAGCCAATAAGAAACAGACCCTGCTTCTGCCGTAGCCAATCAGATGCACTAAAATGAACCCTCCACGTGTTCTGCATCAGCACAGGTGCACTGCCGTCTTGTGG
>NW_028050823.1:0-406 GCF_054177405.1 Leptonychotes weddellii
CAAATTAATAAATAAAATCTTTAAAATAAAATAAAATAAAATAAAATAAAATAAAAAGTTTTAAATTTCTCTTCACTGTATCTCAAGGTGATTTCACCTTGGAAGCTTTGTTTAAAATGCAGGTTTCTGGGCCTATCTCAGTCCTGCTGAATGAGAGTCACTGGAATTATCCTTGAAATCTGTATTTTTTTTTTTTTAAGATTTTTGTTTATTTATTTGACAGAGAGAGAGATAGCGAGAGCAGGAACACAAGCAGGGGGAGTGGGAGAGGGAGAAGCAGGCTTCCTGCCGAGCAGGGAGCCCGATGTGGGACTCGATCCCAGGACCCTGGGATCATGACCTGAGCCGAAGGCAGACGCTTAACGACTGAGCCACCCAGGCGCCCTGTATTTTTTTTTTAATTGAG
>NW_028050824.1:0-406 GCF_054177405.1 Leptonychotes weddellii
ACCAGATGGTAAACAGAAAAGGAGTAACTGCAAACACAGTTGGTTGGCTATCCTGTCTGCTATCCACAACTCCATTCTTCCCTAGCCACTGTGCAGCGGAGTGTGGTCATATGATAGAGTTCTGGCCAGTAAGATGTTGGAAGAAGTCCCTGGGGGCAGGGTTCCTATGGTGAATAAGAAGATAAAGAGATAAAGCCTTTTTTTTTTTTTTTTTTTTTTTAAGATTTTATTTATTTATTTGAGACAGAGAGAATGAGAGAGAGAGAGAGCACATGAGAGGGGGGAGGGTCAGAGGGAGAAGCAGGCTCCCTGCTGAGCAGGGAGCCCGATGCGGGACTCGATCCAGGGACTCCAGGATCATGACCTGAGCCGAAGGCAGTCGCTTAACCAACTGAGCCACCCAGGC
>NW_028050825.1:0-406 GCF_054177405.1 Leptonychotes weddellii
AGGCTAAAAGAAAAAGATTCCAGAAGTAAAGAACACACAAAAACAATATTTGAAGAAATAGGGTTCCAGGATCAATCAAAGACTCCACATCGGTAGATTCAAGAAGCCCAAGGAAACCCAAGCAGGATAAATAAAAATTCACACCAGACAGGTCACAGCAAAACTGCAAGACAACAAAGAAAAATAGAATACTTAAAAGCGACCAGAGAAGAAAAAACAGACTCCCCTCAAGGAAGCAACATTTTAAACCGGGAACAAATTTCTCATGACAACGATGGAGGCCCAAGTCAATAGACTGACGCCTTCCATGTGCTGAGGAAAAAACAAATGCCAACCTAGAATTCTCTATGAAGCAAAAATATCTTCCAAGAACATGAAGGAAACAAAGACACGTTTAGGTGTTTAA
>NW_028050826.1:0-406 GCF_054177405.1 Leptonychotes weddellii
CCGCCTCACCGGAGGCCGTGGTCATGCAGATTCGCAGGAGGCTCCTCACAGTCACGCTCTCGGGGGTCAGATGGTTTCTGTCTGTTGCACTCTGGGAAGTGGCCGGGACCCCCAGAGACGAGGGGCCTTAGTCCACGCAGCACGTCAGCACCACCCACCGTGGCCTGGGGGTGTGGAGCACTGAGCGCGCTGACGGGGACCAGAACCCCTTGGAGAAGAGGCTTCCTGCTCCACAGGCCAGGTCTGGAACCTTCCTCAGGCTGTGTATTCACAGCCGGGGGTGGGGGGCAGAGCTGAGACCCAGTTTGCCCTCTCTCCATTCTTGGGGCCAGCGATGGGGCCGGGGCACCTCAGAGACACAGGGGAGCAAGATTTGGCACCATCGAGCGGATGTGTGAGCAAGAAG
>NW_028050827.1:0-406 GCF_054177405.1 Leptonychotes weddellii
AAAATTGAGATAATAGTGCCTCAATCAGTTTGTTTCAGGATTAAATAAGACAGTGGTTAGCACTATGCCTGCCACAGAGGAAATGTCTATAAGTGTTACCAATGATGACAATGTTGTAGTAAATGGATAATCTTCCATACAACTCCGTTTTTCAGTTTCTTCATACTTATTAACAGCCTAAGATTTTTCTAATCTCATGAATTCATCTTTTTTTTTTTTTAAAGATTTTATTTATTTATTTGAGAGAGAGAGAATGAGAGAGAGCACATGAGAGGGGGGAGGGTCAGAGGGAGAAGCAGACTCCCTGCCAAGCAGGGAGCCCGATGCGGGACTCGATCCAGGGACTCCAGGATCATGACCTGAGCCGAAGGCAGTCGCTTAACCAACTGAGCCACCCAGGCGCCCT
>NW_028050828.1:0-9009 GCF_054177405.1 Leptonychotes weddellii
TCTGAAGAGTTTTAATGAGGAAAGGATGCTGTATTTTGTCAAATGCTTTTTCTGCATCAGTTGACAAGACCATAAGGTTCTTCTCTCTCCTCTTTTTTTTTTAAGATTTTATTTATTTATTTGACAGAGAGACACAGCGAGAGAGGGAACACAAGCAGGGGGAGTGGGAGAGGGAGAAGCAGGCTTCCCGCGGAGCAGGGAGCCCGATGTGGGGCTCGATCCCAGGACCCTGGGATCGTGACCTGAGCCGAAGGCAGACGCTTAACCGACTGAGCCACCCAGGCGCCCCCTCTTCTCTCTCCTCTTATTAATGTGTTCTATCACATTGATTGATTTGGGAATGTTGAACCCCCCTTGCATCCTGGGGATAAATCCCACTTGGTCGTGGTGGGTGATCCTTTTAATGTATTGTTGGATCCCACAGAATGGGAGAAGATATTTACAAATGACACTAGAGACAAAGCACTGATTTCCAAGATCTATAAAGAACTTCTCAAACTCAACACCCAAAAAACAAATAATCAAGTCCAAAAATGGGCAGAAGACATGAACAGACACTTCTCCAAAGAAGACATACAAATGTTTGATTTCTTGGTAAATTTTAAATGTTTTTTCATTTTCTAGACACAAGTACATTGTTAGATATAGGATTTGCAAATCTGTGGCTTGCTTTTTCGTATATTTAAAGGGTTCTTTAGAAGGGCAAAGGTTCTTAATTTTGATGAAGTTCAATTTATTAATATTTTTCTATTGTTTATGTTGTATCTAAAAAATCATTGCCTAACCCATGGTTACAAAGATTTTCTTCTGTGCTTTACTCTAAAAGTTTAATAGTTTTAGGCTATACATTTGGTAGGGAATTAATTTTTCTTTTTTTTTGTCTTGGATTTTATTTATTTATTTTTTAAACTTCAATTCCAATATTGTTAACATACAGTGTTATAGTAGTTTCAGGTGTACAGTATAGTGATTCAACAATTCCATACATCACCCAGTGCTCATCACAACAAGTGCAGTCCTTAGTCCCCATCACTTACTTCACCCATCCACCCACCCACCTCCCCTCTGGTAACCATCAGTTTGTTCTCTACAGTTAAGTGTCTGTTTCTTGGCTTGTCTCTCTCTCTCTCTATTCCCCCAAACACTTGCTCATTTGTTTTGTTTCTTAAATTCCACATATGAGTGAAATCATATGGTATTTGTCTTTCTCAGGCTTATTTCACTTAGCATTATACTCTCTAGCTCCATATATGTCTTTGCAAATTTCATTCCTTTTTATGGCTGAATAATATTCCCTTGTAGGTATATACCACATCTTCTTTATCCACTCATCTATCAATGGACTCTTGGGTTGCTTCCATAATTTGGCTATTATAAATAATGCTGTAATTAATTTTCAGTATATTTCTGTATATGGTGTTAGTTATGGATCAAAGCTTGGTCCTTTTCCATACAGACGTCCAATTTTTCCAACACCACCTGTTAAAAGACTACCCTTTCTCCATTGATGACCTTAACACATTGCCTAAAATCAATTGACAACATCTATCTGGAAAAATTTCTGGGCTCTCTTTTCTGTTCCACAAATCTATGTCTGTATACTTTTTAAAAGATTCTATTTATTTATTTGAGAGAGAAGGAGCAGGAGAGAAAACACGAGTAGGGGGGAGGAGCAGAGGGAGAGGGAGAAGCAGACTCTCCAAGGAGCAGGGAGCCCCACTCAGGGCTTGATCCTAGGACCCTGGGGTTATGCATGTATCCTTTTACCTTCATTAATTACCGTAGCTTTAGAGTAAATCTTGAATTGGGTAGTGTGAGTTCTCTAACTTTACTTTTTTTGTAGGAATTTTCCTTACATGATGTTCTTTGGCTTGTAATATAAATGTTAGAATCAGCTTGTTGATATCTAAAAAAAAAAAAAAACCCAACCATTTACTAGGATATTAAGTGGGAGATTGTATTGAATTTGTAAATCAAATTGGGGAGAATTGACATCTTAACAACACTGGGTATTTCAATCCATGAAACAGAACAACTTTTTATTTGCTTAGATTTCTTTAATTTCTTTCACAGATTTTGTAGTTTTCCAGCAAATCCTGCATGTGTTGTTAAATTTACACCTAAGCACTTCATTTTTTTGTGCAGTTGTATTTTTTTGTGCAAACCATATTTCTTATTTCAAATTTAGATTTTCCTTTACTAACATATAGGAATTTAATTGCATTTTTTCCAAGTTTTTATCCAAATTTCAGTCAGCCAACAAAGTGTAATATTAGTTTCAGGTGTAGAATATAGTGAATTCCTTTATATTGACCATATATCCTATGTTCTTGCTAAACTAACTTGTAGTTTCTAGGCGCTTTTATTTTTTAATTAATAATTAATTAATTAATTTTATTATGTTATATTAGTTACCATACAGTCCTTCATTCCTTTTTGATGCAGTGTTCCATGATTCATTGTTTGCGTATAACACCCAGCACTCCACGCAATATGTGCCCTCCTTAATACCCATTACCAGGATAACTCATCATCCCACCCCCCTCCCCTCTGAAACCCTAAGTTTGTTTCCTGGAGTCCAGAATCTCTCATGGTTCGTCTCCCCCTCTGATTCCCTCCCCTTCATTTTTCCCTTCCTTCTCCTAATGTCCTCCATGCTATTCCTTATGCTTCACATATAGGCGAAACCATATGAAAATTGTCTTTCTCTGTTTGACTTACTTCACTTTGCATAATCCCCTCCAGTTCCATTCATGCCCATGCAAATGGTGGGTATTCATCCTTTCTGATGGCTGAGTAATATGCTTCAAAAAAAATTTGGGGGGGGGGATGCCTGGATGACTCAGTTGGTTAAGCATCTAATTCTTGGTTTTGACTTGGGTCATGATCTCAGGGTAATGAGATTGAGCCTTGTGTGAGGCAGAGTTTGCTTGCAATTCTCTCTTTCTCCCTCTGTTCCCCCGCTTTCTCTCTAAAATAAATAAATAAAATCTTTGAAAACTTTTGGACTTTCTACATAGACAATTGTATCATCAGCAAAAAAAAAATAAGTTTATATATTTCTTTCCAGTTGTATCTCTTTTTTCCTCCAAGTTTTTATTTAAATTCCAGCCAGCTAACATATAGTGCAATATTAGTTTCAGGTGTAGAATTTAGTGATTCATCATTTACATATAACACTTGGTGCTCATCACAACAAGTGGACTCCTTAATACATATCATCCCATCATCTATTTAAACCATCCCCCCACCCACCTCCCCTCCAGTAGCCATCAGTTTGTTCTCTATAGTTAAGAGTCTGTTTCTTGGTTTGCCTCTCTTTTTTTCCCGACTATGTTCATTTATTTTTTCTTAAATGAGTGAAATCATATGGTATTTGTCTTTCTCTGATTGACTTATTTCACTCTAGCACCATCCATGTCATTGCAAATGGCAAGATTTCATTCTTTTTGGTGGCCAAGTAATATTCCATTATATATATGATATATTATATATTAATAATATATAATTATTTTAATATATAATTATTAGTTATTAACATAATATAGAAATATTTTATATATATATACATATATATATACACACACACACACACACACACCACATCTTCTTTATCCATTCATCAGTTGATGGACATCTGGGCTCTTTCCATAATTTGGTTATTGTTGATAATGTTACTGTAAACATCAGGGTGCATGTATCCCTTCAAATCAGTATTTTTGTATCCTTTGGATAAATACCTACTAGTGCAATTGCTAGGTCTAATGTAGTTCTATTTTTCACATTTAGAGGAACCTCCATACTGTTTTCCAGAGTGGCTGCACTGGTTTGTATTCCCACCAACAATGAGGAGGGTTCCCCTTTCTCTACATCCTCACCAACACCTGTTGTTTCTTGTGATGTTGATTTTGGCCATTCTGACTGGTGCGAGGTGATATCTCATTGCAGTTTTGATTTGTATTTCCCTAATGATCAGTGATGTTGAGTTTCTTTTCCTGTGTCTGTTAACCATCTGGATGTGTTCTTTGGAAAAACATCTATTCAGTGTCTTCTGCCCATTTTTTAAATGGATTATTTGTGTTTGGGGTGTTGAGTTTGAAACTCTCCTTCTCCACAGGAGCCTGTTATGCTGGCTGGGCTCCACACCTGCCATTGCTTGGACTTGCTAAAATTCAGTCTTTTATAATCAGTCTCTGCTGATTATAAAAACTCAGGATGATTAGTCTCTCTCATTTTCCCAGTCAATAGTTTGGGGAAGTGTTTTTCTTGTGCAATTCCCTGTGTGCTGCTCTCTCTCTCCTTCTCTCTTTCCTCTCTCCATGATCAGGGCTCCCTCCCCTCTGCAGCACCCCTGATTCTTTTCTCCCCCAATCAGGAGTCTGCACCTCCTAACTTCCAAGATGACATGGCCTCTTTTCTCCCTCTAATTGTGCAGTTTGTTCTCTCAGTCCTCAGATCAATTTCTTGGGTGTTCAGAATGATTTGATATTTATTTAGCTGTGTTTGAGGGACAAGGCAAGTGTAGAGTTCCCCTACTCCTCCTCCATTTCTGTGACTTATTTATTTTATAATGGGAAGTTTCTATCTCTTAATCCCTATTGTTTTAATTTGCATTTACCTAATGGCTAATGATGTGGAGAATCTTTACATGTGCTTATTCAACAATTATATTTCTTACTTAGAAAAATGTCTATTTTTTAAATTGGGTTATTTATTTTTTTATTGTTGAGTTATAAAAGTTGTTTATATATTATGAATACAAGTCTCTTATGAGACATATGATTTTTCAAATATTCTCTTTCATTTTGTGGGTAGTCTTTTCATGTTCCTAGTTGCAGCACACACTTTTAAATTTTGATGTAGCTCAATTTTTTGAGATTTTATTTGCCTTATTTTTATTACATTTAATTACTTTTATTATGCATTTCACCTTGGGAGACAATTTTAGATTTCAAGTATTTTAGATTTCAAAACTACTTCAAGATAGAAGAATTTTTGGACAGATGTACATGAAACTAAAGGTATGACAGCCATTGGGGACAGAGATAGGCTTAGAGAAAGTGATAAAGGGGAATTTATAATTTTTACTCGGTGTATTTGAAATATAAGTCAGCAAAAAGGCTAAGTGTATTTTTTATATTTACCTTCATTGAATTACAAATCCTCCAAATTCCATATTCAATTCAATTCAAGGACATACTTTTTTGTGCACTGTTGTAATTATTTGGGATATATTGGTGAACAGAAAACACAGGGTTCCTGGACCTGAATTATATGATCCATTAGATAGTAATGAGCCAGGAGGAAAGAAAATGTAGAGTGGAGGAAGGGATCAGGAGCACAGGTCAAGGCCAAGGAGGTGAGGAAAGAGGGAAGGTAGCTGTATTAAATGGAGTAGGCGTCCTTGAGAAAGTGAGATTTAGTCAGATTGAAAGAAGATTGAGAGAATGTGCCAAGGGCATCTGGGGCAGCATTTCAGGCAGTAAGAATTGCTGGATGGCAGCCATGAGGCAAGAAGGTGCCTGGCCAGCAAGGTGAGATAATAGTAAGGTAAAATGTTAGAGAGATAAGCAAGAAGGGAGAAAAATTAGGTCAGCCTTACAGGAATGATTAGGACATTTGAAGTAAACAAGGAAAATTTACAGCGTTTTGAGTAGAGATCTAATATCATTTGACTTATAAAATACTCACTGGTGGCTCAGTTAAGAATAAGCACTAGGGAATTTCCTGTTGATAGTGCAGCTTTATTGCACTAGCCTTTCTACAGATAATGTTATAAATGCTGGGCAATATAGAAAAGCTAATTATTTGAAGGCCAAAAGCAGAAGGCAAAAAAAAAAAAAAAAAAAGCAAAGCAGCAGGCAGGCAAGTATCTAACTTCTCCTTGAATTCCACGCAGGGAACAGAATCTGACCTGTATTCACATCTGGGAGAGTGAAGTCAAGAGTGTTAAAGTAGGGGAAGTGAAATATAAGCATGTAAATCACAAAACATATCTTTATTTTGCTGTGTTTTCTTATGTAGATAAGTAGTACTTATTAGATATTAAAAGTAAAAACATTTCTATATTATTCTTTATATACTTCTATCTGATAAAGACTATATTAGTAGATAAAAAAAACATACTTAATAGCATTTACCATGATGCTGACTAGCAACATGTCAGAAATGTTCTTTTCTTTCTTCAGCAACTTTTCTGATTTTGCACCAAGCTGTGAAAATAAATAATGAATGGTAGAGTACAGCTAATTTAAAAGTCAGAATCCAAATATTTGGGGGGAAAATTAAATGGGCATACTCTCTGGTGAAGACACTGACTATTCAGCACATTTCTGGCATCAGCCAAGCATTTAGGGGAAATGTGCATGCAGATTTTGAGGCTCCTCTGTTGTGCCTCCCTCGTTTCCAAGATCTTCCTCCTTTCAGCTGCTCTGACATCCCTAACCTTCATTTCTAATACCTTAAATCAAAACATTTGAAGATTTCTGCTTGAGTTCTAGCCACTCTCGTGCTATGCAGACGTGGCATTTTTCTGGGATAAACTGTACAAGCATGGCTCTTGCCTGGGGAAGTTCCCTTCCTTCAGTGGTGCAATTCTACACAATTCCTGCCAAGTTTATGCTGATGTAGCTCACTCTTTATCACTTTTGTTTTTGTAGCATATTTAAAAACCTATTGTGTAACCCAAAGTCATAAAAATTTACTCCAGTGTTTTCTTCCAAAAGTTTATAGTTTGAGCTCTTACATTTAGGTTGATGATCCACTTTGAATTGAGTTTTGTGTAGAGGTACAACTTCAAGTTTTCCATGTGGATATCCAGTTGTTTCAGTACAATTTTTGAAAAGGTTAGTCTTTCACCATTTAATTGTCTTGCCATCCATGTAGAAATTCAATTGACAATAAATACGAGGATTAATTTTAGACTCTCAGTACTATTCTATTTATCTGTTTCTATTCTTATGCTAGTACAACACTGTCCTGATTACCACAGCTTTGTAATTAAGTTTTGATGTTGGGAAGTATGAGTCTTCCAAATTTGTTCTTCTTTTTTATTTTTTTAATTTTTTAAATTTATTTATTTGACAGAGAGAGAGATAGTGAGAGCAGGAACACAAGCAGGGGGAGTGGGAGAAGGAGAAGCAGGCTTCCTGCCGAGCAGGGAGCCCGATGTGGGACTCGATCCTAGGACCCCGGGATCATGACCTGAGCCGAAGGCAGATGCTTAACGACTGAGCCACCCAGGCGCCCCAAATTTGTTCTTCTTTTTTGAGATCCGCTTGGCTATTTTGCGTCCCTTGTATTACCATAAAATTTTTAGGATCGCCTTGTCAATTTTTTTTCAAAATTATCATTCTTTGAATTATTTAAAATTATTCTTATGTTATTTTTGAAACTACTGTAAATGTAAATAATTTATGGATTGTTCATTCTTAGGTTATAGGAATACAAATGATATATGCATTGATTTTGTATCCTAAAACTTTGAAGAATTTATTATTTCTAATAGGTTTTAGTGATTCCTTGGAATTTTCTATATACAAGATCATGTCACTGCAATGGAGATAATCTAAACTGGATTTCTAATCTGGACATTTTATTTCTTTTTCTTCCTTGGTACTGTCTAGAATCTCCAGTACAATTTGAAAAAAAGAAGAGGTGAAAGTGGATAACCTTGTTTGTTAGTTAATTTTTCACGTTGAAATATGATGTTAACTGTGGAGAGTTTTTGTAGATGGCCTTTATCTGGTTGAAGAAGTCCTTATCTATTCCTAGCTTTTTGAGTGATTTTATCATGAAAGGGTGTGATATTTTGTTACATACTTTTTTTCTGTTTCTGTAAGATGATCATGTGGTGTTTGTCCATTAGCCTGTTAATGTGGTATATTATATTAATTGTTTTTGGGGTGTTAAGCCCACTCTCCATTCCTGGGATAAATCTCACTTGGACATGTTGTATAAACCTTTTTATATGTAGCTGGATTCAATTTCCTAGTATTCTGCTCAAGATATTTGTTCAGATTTTTGTTGAAGGTTATTGTTCTGAACTTTTCCGTTTTTATTCAAACACTTATTGTTTGAACTTTTCTTATCTTTGTCTGGTTTTGGTATAAGAGTAATACTGTCCTCTTAGATGAGTTAGAAAGAGTTCCATACTCTCCCATTTCTTGGAAGATTTAATGAAATATTGGTAATAATTCTCCAATAAATTTTTGGTACAAGCAAAAACTGTACCAGGGCTTTTCTTTGTGTATGGTTTTTAAGTTATTATTTCAAAGACTTTATTTGCTATAGATCTAGGCAGATACTATATTTCCTCTTTTTTTTAAATTTTATTTTATTTTATTATGTTATGTTAGTCACCATACAATATATCATTAGTTTTTGATGTAGTGTTCCATGATTCATTGTTTTCATATAACACCCAATGCTCCATGCAGTACTTGCCCTGCTTAATAACCATCACCAGGCTAACCCATCCCCCCACCCCCTCCCCTTTAAACCCTCACTTTGTTTCTTAGAGTCCATAGTCTCTCATGGTTCATCTACCCCTCTGATTCCCCCCCTTCATTTTACCCTTCCTTCTCCTAATGTCCTCCATGCTATTCCTTATGTTCCACAAATAAGTGAAACCATATGATAATTGACTTTCTCTGCTTGACTTATTTCACTTAGCATAATCTCCTCCAGTCCCATCCATGTTGATGTAAAAGCTGGGTATTCATCCTTTCTGATGGCTGAGCAATATTCCATTGTATATATGGACCACATCTTTATCCATTCATCTGTTGAAGGGCATCTCAGCTCTTTCCCAGTTTGGTTATTGTGGACATTGCTGCTATGAACATTGGGATGCATATGGCCCTTCATTTCAATACATCTGTGTCTTTGGGGTAAATACCCAGGAGTGCAATTGCTGGGTCATAAGGTAGCTCTATTTTTAATTTTTTGAGGAACCTCCACACTGTTTTCCAAAGTGGTTGTACCAACTTGCATTCCCACCAACAGTGT
>NW_028050829.1:0-406 GCF_054177405.1 Leptonychotes weddellii
AGTCGGTCGAAGCATCTGACTTGGTTTCGGCTCAGGTCATGATCTCCGGGTCGTGAGATCGAGCCCCGTGTTGGGCTCCGCACTCAGCGGGGAGTCTGCTTTTTTTTTTTTTTTTTAAAGATTTTATTTATCTATTTGAGAGAGAGAGAAAATGAGAGAGAGCACATGAGAGGGGGGAGGGTCAGAGGGAGAAGCAGACCCCCCGCTGAGCAGGGAGCCCGATGCGGGACTCGATCCCGGGACTCCAGGATCATGACCTGAGCCGAAGGCAGTCGCTTAACCAACTGAGCCACCCAGGCGCCCCGCCCTTCCTCTGCTTTTCTGTTTTATTTGGACCCTCAACAGATTGGATGGTACCCCCCCTGCACTGGTGAGGACAATCTTCTTTACTCAGTCTTTACTCTGC
>NW_028050830.1:0-406 GCF_054177405.1 Leptonychotes weddellii
TGATCCTGGAGTCCCTGGATCGAGTCCCGCATCGGGCTCCCTGCTCGGCAGGGAGTCTGCTTCGTCCTCTGACCCTATCCCCTCTCATGTGTTCTCTCTCTCTCATTCTCTCTCTCTCAAATAAATAAATAAAATCTTTAAAAAAAAAAAAGAAAAGAAAAAGAGATGCTTTGGGAATGAGAGGACATAAACAAATCAGAGGTTTTTCAATTTTTTTCAATTATAGACTCCTTCAGAATCTAATGAATGCTATGAGCCTCTCCCCTTCATAGCCTCCATACTCTCCAAAGTATACATATATTTTTAGGGGGGTTGTAAATTAAGTACCCCCAAAGCCATCATGAACTCCAGGTTAAGAACCACTAGAGCTCATCTCAAAGAACTTCTAGGCCTAAAAAGATAAACA
>NW_028050831.1:0-406 GCF_054177405.1 Leptonychotes weddellii
GTAACAATAGATCTTCAATGACCCAAGTAACTCTTAGGCCCGAAGAAATCCAATCCAATCAGTTCTAAGCATTACAGCCTTGAGACCTGATGATTTCATACTGGCCTCCTCAAGCACATTAGCACAGAATGAGTTAGAAACCAGGGAGAATAGACTTACTTTTATTCTTATTAGAATACATATTAGAGTTTATTCAGTTCCTTGATTAGTACATGCTCTTTCTCCCCATGCCTTCTTCCTGCTCACCAGGACAAATATACTTGTGCTTCAAATCTCAGCTTAGATAGTTTTTTCTTTCTCTTGCAGTTTTCCCTGGACTCTGAAATTGGGTTACATGTCTACCTTACGTTCCCACAGCACTCTGTAATTATCATACTTCTTACACTTTCCTGTTTCTCTGTCTATA
>NW_028050832.1:0-406 GCF_054177405.1 Leptonychotes weddellii
GATGGACTCTGAAAAACAAACAGGGTTCTAGAGGGGAGGGGGGTGGGGGGATGGGTTAGCCTGGTGGTGGGTATTGAGGAGGGCACGTTCTGCATGGAGCACTGGGTGTTATGCACAAACAATGAATCATGGAACACTTCATCTAAAACTAATGATGTAATGTATGGGGATTAACATAAGAATAAAAAAAAAATTAAAAGTAAAAATAAAAAAAAAATCATCTCACTTGCTGCATTATTTAGATCTCTAATGTCTAGAAGCACATTCAGAAGAGCTTCTATGAAGAATCCAGGTACCAACATACTTAACTGACTTCTTTAAGATCAGACTATTTCCAAGCATCTGATGTATTACTGAAAAACAATGTGAACTGGATTTTATTTTCATGAAATACTGGGAGATAAAA
>NW_028050833.1:0-406 GCF_054177405.1 Leptonychotes weddellii
CATGTGCTTTCTAGCTTTCTAGCATTCATTCAGGCCCTCCTCCACTGAATTCTCCAGAAGCGGTTTGTGTAGAATCTCAAGGAAGCTGCCACCAGATTGTGACCTGGATATGGTCCAGCTCATCCTCTTCCAAGGACTTCCACTTAGGAGTGGCTGGTCCGCTCTTCCTTTACATAGATAGATGGCTCTTTCTCTTTACCCTTTTTTTCTCCTGCAAAATGTATGCTTGTTTCCATTTGGGCCATGGCTTGGGAGAGACCTCCACGGTGGTTACAAAGCTGCCCAGTGGCTGCAGGGAGAGGCTCAGGCACGAGCCCCAGCACCAGGGGGATGCCAAACACGCCCCTCAAAATCCACTGGGCTCCTGAGTTCCCTAGTCATGTACATATTCTCTTATCATTTTTTA
>NW_028050834.1:0-406 GCF_054177405.1 Leptonychotes weddellii
CCAGAGCCTGAGAACACGCCTTAGAATTTGGTCAAATGCCCATATGCTTCTCCTATACTTCCAAAGACAAGGGACTTGAAGCTATGTGCATTCATAAAGAAGGGGAGGATTGCCTATAAATTATATCTCAACAAATTTGATTTTTATAAAAGGTGGGGGGAAGGAAGCCTAGCGGTGCCTGAACAAAAGAATCCCCCAGTGAACATTTCATACCCATAAGCACATCTAAGTGTCTAGTGCTTGAAAAAGTGTTCAAAATCTTCGTCCAAATCCATGAAACTCTGACCGTCACCGTAGCGTAGTACAGGATCAAGCGGATGGAGGTAACAGTGGAGCAGCCTCCTGGCTCCCGGCCACAAATGAACCCCGAGGAACTATAAAGGTACGAAGGAAATAGATCAACAGC
>NW_028050835.1:0-406 GCF_054177405.1 Leptonychotes weddellii
GCAAGACCTTTAGAGCCTATGTAAAAATCATATATTCTGGACAATAGTAATAGAAGTTGAATGACAAATGCCCTTTGTGGTAGCCTTTAAGTGACCCTGCAGTTGCAGCCCCTTTGCTTAGGGTCTTGCTCAGGCTCAGTTCTGGGGTCCTACTATTGGCAAGCTGTTTCAGGACCTCTTTTCCCTCACTCATCATGGGGGTAGAATACAAAGGCCCACCAAATGTATACTACCTTTGTTACTTTCTCCAAACTGCTGGGCTTGTCACTCTGTCACAGAAGGAAATTAGGTTTGTCTGACATCGTATTCTTCATTGTCCGCTTGATAGAGTGCCCCGTGTACCTCAAAAACTTTGATTATTTTCCTTTTTTGGTTCCAGGATTTTTCTAGGTATGAAAGTAAACAA
>NW_028050836.1:0-406 GCF_054177405.1 Leptonychotes weddellii
AAAAATATATGTATTTAATTTAAATAGATATTTTAAGATTGCTTTTTGTAGAACTTATGTGTGTACACTCCTACCACTAATGTTTGAAATGCCTGTTTCCCTAGTCTTGCAAGGAGAGTGTGTTATCAAACTTTGGATTTTTGTTTCATATGTTTAAGATTAATTTATATTTCTTTGAATTCATATACTTTGCCTATTTTCTTTTGTGTTACTTATTGATATCTGGTGGCTCTTTATATATGAGGGAGATTATTCCTTTGTGATCTCATATGAAAACATTCCTCCGAGTTTATTATTTCTTTTTTTGACTTATGTTTTTAAAACATCAGAGTTTATTTTTGGATGATTGAACTTATTAATCCTTCACAGCTTCTGGATTTCGAGTGATAGGCTTTTCCTCACTACA
>NW_028050837.1:0-406 GCF_054177405.1 Leptonychotes weddellii
AGTAGGAGACCTGGATTTCGTCTCCTCTCAGGAATTCAGCTGGATAGGGATCAAACCATTCTGAACACCTACAAACTCAACAGGAGATCGAAGAAAAGAAGAGCAACAACTCTCTCATCAGAAAAGCGACCACTTTCTGGAAGGTAGGACGTGCGGAGAAGTGAATCCGAGGCGATATTCGGGAGGATAGACGGCGGGGAAGGGGCCTCCGTCGGCCACTTCTGGCAAGTGATAGAACCACAGAGCACAAAATCGGAACTTTTAAAAGTCTGCTCCGCTGAGGGACGTCACTCTGGTGGCTAAGCGGAGAGTGGAACCCTCCGGGACAGTGTGGTCTCAGGACCCTCGGGGTCACAGAAAGACCGGGGGTGCCTGAGTGTGGCAGAGCTCCCAGGTAACGGAGCAG
>NW_028050838.1:0-406 GCF_054177405.1 Leptonychotes weddellii
CCTATTTTCTTTGCTTTGAAAAATTGTTGTGTTCACTGTCTATCTCCCCACCAGAATGCAAACTCCGTGAGAGCAGGGACCTTCTCTGTCTCGTTCACTGCTGTATCCCCACCTCCTAGAACAGGGCGGGTGCTCACTTGTGGAAGGAAGAGGGAGCAACTCTGGGGGGAAAAGTTGTCAACAAGGAATTTGAATTTTATTTTATTTTTTTTTTTTTTTTTAAAGATTTTATTTATTTATTTGAGAGAGAGAGAATGAGAGACAGAGAGCATGAGAGGGAGGAGGGTCAGAGGGAGAAGCAGACTCCCCGCCGAGCAGGGAGCCCGATGCGGGACTCGATCCCGGGACTCCAGGATCATGACCCGAGCCGAAGGCAGTCGCTTAACCAACTGAGCCACCCAGGCGC
>NW_028050839.1:0-9009 GCF_054177405.1 Leptonychotes weddellii
TTTTTTTTTAAGATTTTATTTATTTATTTGTCAGAGAGAGAGAGAGCACAAGCAGGGGGAGCAGCAGGGAGAAGCAGGCTCCCTACTGAGCAGGGAGCCTGATGTGGGACTCGATCCCAGGACCCTGGGATCATGACCTGAGCTGAAGGCAGACGCCTAACTGACTGAGTCACCCAGGCACCCTGTAGTTAGGTGGTTAATACACTATTCTATTATAGAATTATAGTTTTCTAAATCTGACTGTGTATTTCTCTTTACTGTTGTGTGGTATACTTTCATATGTTCTCATGTCACCGATCAGTGTCTTCATTTCAGCTTGAACGACTCTTTTCCGTATTCTTGCAAGGCAGATGTAGTGGTGATGCACTTTCTCAGCTTTTGTTTGTCTGAGACAAACAATTTCGCCTTCATATCTGAAAGCTAACTTTGCCAGATGCAGTATTTTTGGCCCACACTTATTTTCTTTCATCACTTTGAATGTGTCATTCCACTTGTCCTGGCCCAAGGAGTTTCTGCTGAGAAACCTGCTGATAGCCAAATGGGTGTTCCTTTCAGATTACAGTCTTTTTTTCTGGCTGCTTTTAGGATTCGCTGTGCTTTGTTTTTGTTTTTTTTTTAATTTGATTATGTTATGTTAATCACCATACATCACATCATTAGTTTTTGATGTAGTGTTTCATGATTCATTGTTTGCATATAACACCCAGTGCTCCATGCAGAACGTGCCCTCTTTAATACCCATCACCAGGCTAACCCATCCCCCCATCCCCCTCCCCTCTAGAACCCTCAGTTAGTTTGTCTCTGTGTTTGTTTTTGACAGTGTCATTATATTGTGTCTTGGACAAGGTCTTTTTGCATTGAGATGATTGGATGATCTATTAGCTTTGTGAACTGTGAAAAAAACACAGGTCATCCAATTATATCCCCAGGTTTAGAAAGTTGGCAGCTGTTTCTAATATTTGTATGTTTAATGTCATCCCATAGATCACGTGCTTTCTGTGTTCTTTTTCATTCTTTTTTCTTCGTTCATTTCTGATTGGGTTATTTCAAAGTTGCTGTTTTCCAGCTCACTTATTATGTCTTCCATTTGATCTACTCTACTGTAGATGCTCTCTATGGCATTTTTCATTGCATTCATTGCATTTGTTTGCTTCTTTTTTATGATTTCTCTCACTTTGTAGATTTCTCATTTTGTTGAATTGTGTGTGTTTTCTTTGTTGAGTTTCCTTAACCAGCTCTTTTGAATTATTTATCAGATAGCTTGTTAAATTCTGTGCCTTTGAGTTAGGTTATTGGAAGATTATTGTTATCTTTTGGTGATGATGTATTTCCTTGATTTTTCATGTTCTTCTAGATTTTCGTTGCTGCTTTTGCCTTTTAGGTAGCAGATACTTCCTCAAGTCTATACTAGTTACCTTCAGATGGGTTAAACTGTTGGTCCTATAGTATCTGGAGTTTTCTCCTCATGTGGATACATCTTCTCCACATTTTTGCTGCTTCATGTGACACAATTCTTAAGCTCTTATCTCTTCCCTGAGTCTTACAAACCACCAGGCTGGTTGCTGTTAACTTCTTTTGTTTTCTAGAAAGTGGCACTGTAACTCAAGTTTCTGGTTTCTTCTTTGCTTATAGATATTAGTCTCTTTTTCTGATAGCACTTATTTATCAGACTTACATTTGCCACCTCACTTGGAAGTGTATGTGAGGAGCTGATTGCAGAGTTGGGCAAGGTGTGAGTTTAGCACTCAGGGTGTTGGGGTGCTTGTGGGCTCGGTGGGGAGATTGTCAGGTGGGGTTCTCCCATAGGCTTATGGATCAACTTCCTGCTGAAGTTCTGAGTGCAGTTAGCAGGTACTGCATCCCTTCAATGCCCTTTGATATTCTCATTTGCTTTTTCCTGATCTCCTCCCTCCCACCAGTCATGGAGGTCCAGCTTCAGTACTCTGGGTGCTGCTGGAGAGAAATGGGTTTCTCCACCAGCATCTGACTCAGCAGGGATAGCTGAGCATTAACTCACCACTCTCCTTTTCCCTCTTGGGAGAGGATGCTGCCATATAGTTCAGCCACACTGTGTTGTGTTGGGGGAGGGACAGCACTGGCAGAGTTCCTGTTAACTGCTCCACTCTGTCACCAGTGGCACGCTGGAATCTCCTCCTCTAGGGAAGGCTGGATTTCCACAAATTCTTTTTCATTCACTGGGATTTGCCCAGGTCAGCACTCTTCAGGTTTTCCCCAACTGTGGCCATGAGGGGTTAGGGCAGGTTCACTGGCTCTTCCGCAGCCTGTGCTGAGTCTGTCTGCCTATTACCTGATGCACGTGTGGGTGAGACGTCTAGGTCCCCTGGCATATGGTGCTGTTTCCCACAACTCCCATAAAGGTACTTTTGTTTGTGGTTGGGTGCCTGATTAGTTGTTGAAAGAGGGACAAAAAAGGAGGAATGGTTTAGGCTGTTACATGCTGATGTCAATTCTGCTAAGAGGAAATTTTCAGTCATTTTTGTTTCCTCTATTTTTTTTTTTTTAAAGATTTTATTTATTTGAGAGTGAGAGAGGGAACATGAACAGGGTGAGGGGCAGAGGGAGAAGCAGACTCCCCGCTGAGCAGGGAGCCTGACTGGGGGCTCGATCCCGGAACTCCAGGATCATGACCTGAGCCAAAGGCAGACTGAGCCACCCAGGCGTCCCCCGCTTACCTCTTTAAATTAACAAATAATACCATGTTCTCCTTTAAAATGAAGGCTCCTAATGAAATCCTTTCCACTGAAAATATCTGTAAGTGTAAAATGAAAGGGAAAAAAAACACAGATTCTAAGATCATTAAAAATTCTTTATGTATTTTGGGGTTATTTTTACCTTGTTTGGAATTATTTTTACCTGTATAAGATTTTGAAATGTTTTGGCATAGGTGGGGAGCTTGAGGCATTTGTTTAAGTGGTTTGTAACAGGTAATACTAGCTATTGAGGAGAATAATTTTTGGCTTTGCTTTGTTGTTATTGGTTTTTCTCCCCCTTGCAGTTTAACTCATTATATAATGTTGATCAGTTTCCTGGGTTAAGTACTAAAAAGGTTCTGCACACAATTTCCAGTGTGTATGTGAGGGATTTTTCTACACCACAAGGCAATTCGTGGACGTCAGCAGGGTATTCTACAATTCAACTCAATTCTGACACTATCTACCTGGAAATTGCATTGTATCCCATTTATTAGGGCTCAGTTCTACAAGACTGTCTTTCCCTCCTCCTCCACCACACACACACTATAGATGTCATTTGTAAATTTGGGTTGTCACCTGTGCTTCTTACTAACTGGGTATAGATTGGAGTTTCCAGTGACCCCCACCTTGGGTTTAATTAATTTGTTAGGGTGGTTCACCAGAACTCAGAGACACATTTTACTTACTAGATTACTGGTTTATTATAAAAGGATATAACTCAAGAACAACCAGATGGAAGAGATGCATAGGGCAAGGTATGTGGCAAGGGAATGGAACTTCCATGCTGTCTGTGTGTGCCACTGTCTCTGAATCTTCATGTGTTCACCATCCTGGAAGTTCTCCAGAGCTCATCCTATTGGATTTTTATGGAGGTTTCATTCCACAGGTATGATTGATTAAGTCATTAGCCGTTGGCAGTTGATTCTACTTCCAGCCACTCTCCCCTTCCCAGAGGTGAGGGGGTGGGACTGAAAGGTTTAATCCTCTAGTCATGGTTGGTTCCCCTGGCAACCAGCCCCCATCCTTAGGTGCTTTCCAAAAGTCACCTCATTAACATCAACCCAGTTGTGGTGGAAAGGGGTTTGTTTTGAATAAGACACCTATTTCACCTTTATAGCTCTGAAGTGTTTTCAGGAACTGAAGACAAAAAACCAATTTTATAACAATAAAACCCCACATAGATCAGTGAAACAGCATAAAGAGCCCAGAAATATATCCATGCCTTTTGGGTCAATTAATCTATGACAAAAGAGGCAAGAATATACAATGGAAAAAAGTCTCTTCAATAAATGGTGCTGGGAAAACTGGATAGCTACATGCAAAAGAGTGAAACTGGACCACTATTTTATTTATTTATTTTTTTTAAAGATTTTATTTATTTATTTGACAGAGAAAGACACAGCGAGAGAGGGAACACAAGGAGGGGGAGTGGGAGAGGGAGAAGCAGACTCCCTGCCGAGCAGGCAGCCCAATGCGGGACTCGATCCCGGGACTCTAGGATCATGACCTGAGCCGAAGGCAGTCGCTTAACCAACTGAGCCACCCAGGCGCCCCTGGACCACTATTTTAAACCATACACAAAAATAAACTCAAAATGGATTGAAGACTTAAATGTGAGACCTGAAACTATAAAATTGCTAAAAGAAAACCTAGTAATCTCTTGGACATTGACCTTAACAGCATATTTGTGCATATATCTCCTAAAGCAAGGGAAGCAAAATTAAACTATTGGGACTACACCAAAATAAAAATTTTTAGCACAACAAAGGACCATCAACAAAACAAAAAGGTATTCTACTGAATGAGAGAAGATATTTGCAAATGATATATCTGATAATGGGTTCATAGCTAAAATATATCAAAAAACAATGCCCAAAAAACCAATCCAATTAAAAAATGGAGAGAAGACCTGAGTAGACATTTTTCCAAAGAAGACATACAGATGGCCAGCAGACACATCAAGAGATACTCAGCATCACTATTCATCAGGGAAATGCACGTCAAAACCACAATAAGATACCACCTCATACCGTTTGGAATGGCTAGTATCAAAAAGATAAGAAATAACAAGTATTGGCAAAGATGTAGAGAAAAGGGACTTCTTGTGCACTGTTGGTGGGAATGTAAATTGGTGCAGCCACTGTAGAAAACAGTATGGAGGTTTCCTCAAAAAATTAAAAATGGAAATACCATATGATCCAGTAATTCCACTACTGGGTATTTACCCAAAGAAAATGAAAACAGTAATTCAAAAAGATATCTGCACCCCTATGTTAATTGCAGCATTATTTACAAAAGCCAAGATGTGGAAGCAACCCACGTGTCTATTGATGGATGAATGAATAAAGATGTGGTATATATACACAGTGGACTATTACTTAGCCATAAAAAAGAATGAAGTCTTATCATTTGCCACAACATAGATAGAGCTAGAAGGTATTATGCTAGGTGAAATAAGTCAGACAGAGAAAGACAGATACCATATGACTTCACTTATATGTGGAATTTATAATCAAAAGAAATGAACGAACAAACAAAAAGACTCTTAAATACAGAGAACAAACTGATGGTTGCCAGAGGGGAGGTGGGGGTTGGAAAATGGGCAAAAGAGATGAAGGGGATTAAGAGGTACAAACTTCCAGTTATAAAATATGTATGTCAGAGAGACAATAAGTATAGCATAGGGAATATAGTCAATAATATTGTAATAATGTAGGATGACAGATGGTAAGTATATTACCATGGTAAGCATTGAATAATATACAGAATTGTCAAATCAATATGTTGTATACCTGAAACTACTATAACACTACATGTCAATTATGCTTCAATAATAAAAAAAAAAGATAAAGCAGGTGTCTTGTAGACAACATATAATCGAGTCTTGTTTTTTTGATCTACTCTGATGACTTGTGACTTTTATTTTTATTATTATTATTATTTTTTAAGATTTTATTTATTTATTTGACAGAGAGAGAGACAGTGAGAGAGGGAACACAGGGGGAGTGGGAGAGGGAGAAGCAGGGTTCCCGCTGAGCAGGAGCTTGATGCGGGGCTCGATCCCAGGACCCTGGGATCATGACCTGAGCCGAAGGTAGATGCTTAACGACTGAGCCACCCAGGTGCTCCTGACTTACAGCTTTTAATTGGTGCATTTAGCTCATTAATGTTTAGAATGATTATTGATACAGTTAGATTAATGCCTATCATATTTGTTACTGTTTTCTTTTTCTTCTTTTTTTAAGATTTTATTTATTTATTTGAGAGACCATGAGAGAGGGATAGAGAGCACTGAGAGAGAGGGAGAAGCAGATGCCCTGCCGAGATCATGACCTGAGCTGGAGGCAGATGCTTAACTGACTGAGCCACCCAGGCGCCCCTTGTTATTGTTTTCTACTCAATGTCCTTGTTTTTGTTTCTATTGTCTTCTCTTTTTTTGCCTTTTGTGGTTTTGAGCATTTTACATATTCCATCTTCTCTCTTTTATTGCTATATCAATTATATTTGTTATTTTACTTCTTTAAGTGATTTCCTAAGAGTTTGCAATATGCATTTACAATTAATCCAAATCTGCTATCAGTTAACTCGAAACTGTTTTTTTGATAGTGCAGATATCTTGTAATAACAAAATGTTCCTAATTTCTTCCTCCTGTTCTTTGTATAATCATTGTTATTTATTTCACTTATACATAAACATATATATACACATGTGTGTGTAATTGAATACATTGTTGCTGTTATTATTTTGGGCAAATTGTTATCTGTTAGATCGATTATGAATATGATAAGTAATCACAAAAGTTGATTAGTAATTACTCTTGAAGAATAAATTGTTGGCTGAGGGGAAAAAATATGAGAAGTAAAAGTTTTTATTTTATCTTTACTTATTTATTCTCTGGTGCTGTTCCTCATTTTATGTAGAACAGGGTTTCTGATCTATATCCTTTCCTTTTCCCTGAAGAACTTCTTTTAACATTTTTTGTTAGACAGGTCTGCTGGCAACAAATTCTCTCAATTTCATTGAAGAAAGTCTTTACTTCACGTCTGAAGGGTAATTTTGCAATGTATGGAAGTCTAGGGTTGTTTTTTTTTTTCTCTCAATTCCTTTAGCATTGCCCTCCACTTCTCATGATTTCCCAGAAGTTAGATGTAATTCTTATATTTGCTTCTCCAAAAATGAGGGTTTTTAAAATCCCCTTTGGTTTCTTTCAAGATCTTTTATCTTTGACTTTCTGCAGTTTGAATATGATATACCCGGATGTAGTTGGTTTTTTTGTGTGTGTTTATCCTACTTGGTATTCTCTTGGCTTCCTAGATGGGTGGTTTGGTATCTGACATTAATTAGGGGATATTTTCAGTCATTATTATTTTAATATTTCTTCTGTTCCTTTCTATCTTTCTGATCCTTTTGGTATTACTGTTGGGGATTGTTGCACCTTTTATAATATTCCCATAGCTCTTAAATACTCTGTTCCCATTTTTTCATTCTTTTTTTCTCTTTAATTTTTAGTTTTGGAAGTTTCCATTGACATATCCTCAAGGTCAGAGATTCTTTGCTCAGTTGTGTCTGGTCTACTAATGAGACTTTGAAAAGTATCCTTTATTTCTGTTACATTGCTTTTGGTCTCTGACATTTCTTTTAATTTTTTGATTTTTAGTTTTTAAAGACTTTTTAATTTATTTTTATTGATTTTTTTAAAGGCAATTTCTTTTTCTTTTTCTTTTCTTTTTAAGATTTTATTTATTTGAGAGAGAGAGAGAGAGTGAGCACAAAGGGAGAGTGAGAGGGAAAAGCAGACTCCCTGCTAAGCAGAGAGCCCTACATGGGGCTCAGTCCCAGGACCTTGAGATCATGACCTGGGCCAAAGACAGACACTTAACCAGCTGAGCCACCTAGGCTACCCTAAAGACTATTTTAAGAAAGATCTTTTATTTTTAAGTGATCTCTACACCCAACATGGGGCTCAAACTCACAACCCTGATATGCTCTATACCAGCTGAACCAGCCAGGTGTCCCAAAGATGTTTTTAAGAAAAGTTTTATGTTTAAAGCAAAATTTTTTTTATTATTCAGTTTTTTATTTTAATTCCAGTATAGTTAACATACAGTGATATATTAGTTTCAGGTGTACAATATAGTGATTCAGCAATTCTATACATCATTACTCAGCTTATCATCATAAGTATACTGTTAATCCCTTTCACATATTTCACCCATCCCCACCCACCTTCCTTCTGATATGCTTTATTTTAAACAAGTACCTTCTGTTAAAGTTATTTTTCTTTCAGCAAGAACTTGAAGCATACTTCAGAAGACATGGTTATAAAAGATATATATAAAATATTCCATCCAAGAAAAATAGAATACACATTTTCTTCAAGTACACACAGAAGAAGAATACCCTGGTTAAATCACATAAAAAGAGACATAACAAATATTAAAATTTAAGAAGACTGAAATCATACAAAGTATATTTTTTAACCACAGTGGTACAAAACTAAAGATCAACAATAAAATAAAGCTGAAAAATCTACAATGTAAATATTATATATTTAATATGTAAATATTAAGCACCACACTACTGCACAAGCAATTGGCCTAATAAGAAAGGAAATAGCAAATCAAAATATGTCCCAAAACAAAAGGAAAAAACAATATTCCAAAACATATGGGATGCAGCAAAAGCAGATGTTAGACTGAAATTTATGCTCTAAGTGTTTGTGTTAAGAAAAAAGTTGAGGGGCACCTGGGTGGCTCAGTCGTTAAGCGTCTGCCTTTGGCTCCGGTCATGATCCCAGGGTCCTGGGATTGAGTCCTGTGTCGGGCTCCTGCTCAGTGGGGAGTCTGCTTTTCCCTCTGCCCCTCACCTGACTTGTGCTCTCTATCTCTCAAATAAATAAAATCTTAAAAAAAAGGAGGGGGCACCTGGGTGGCTCAGTTGGTTAGGTGTCTACCTTTGGCTTAGGTCATGATCCTGGATTGAGCCCCACGTTGGGCTCTCTGCTCAGCGGGGAGCCTGCTTCTCCCTCTCCCTCTGTCTGCTGCTCCCCCTGCTTGTGCACTTTCTGTCTCTTTGTCAATATATAAATAAAATCTTTAAAAAAAAGTAAAAGAATAAAGAGCAAAAAAATTAAAAAAAAAAAGTTGAAATAACTTTACACCACAAGGAACTAGAAAAAGAAGAAACTTAGCTGAAATTTAGTAGACAAGAAAACAACAAAGAAAAATCAGAAACAAATAAAATAGAGACCAGAATAAGTAATCACATAACATTTAAAGTAATGACCAGTTTTTT
>NW_028050840.1:0-406 GCF_054177405.1 Leptonychotes weddellii
AGGCTAAAAGAAAAAGATTCCAGAAGTAAAGAACACACAAAAACAATATTTGAAGAAATAGGGTTCCAGGATCAATCAAAGACTCCACATCGGTAGATTCAAGAAGCCCAAGGAAACCCAAGCAGGATAAATAAAAATTCACACCAGACAGGTCACAGCAAAACTGCAAGACAACAAAGAAAAATAGAATACTTAAAAGTGACCAGAGAAGAAAAAACAGACTCCCCTCAAGGAAGCAACATTTTAAACTGGGAACGAATTTCTCATGACAACGATGGAGGCCCAAGTCAATAGACTGACGCCTTCCATGTGCTGAGGAAAAAACAAATGCCAACCTAGAATTCTCTATGAAGCAAAAATATCTTCCAAGAACATGAAGGAAACAAAGACACGTTTAGGTGTTTAA
>NW_028050841.1:0-406 GCF_054177405.1 Leptonychotes weddellii
CACTTCCAAAGTGCCTCCTGGTGGTGTGCATGTGCGTGGGGGGGGTGGGGGGTGGGAATGATGTACCACTGTAGCTTAGAACGAGTGGCCTACATCTTAGAACACAAGGCTTGAGTCGGGGGGGGCGGAATTCTGCCTTTTGATTTTTCAAATTTCCTACAGCAAGAACAAGACAAAAATTAGTATCTCAACACACCATAGATTATCTCATTATACAGGTTATAGAAATAATGAAAGCAACAATGCAAACACCCAGGCTTTATGTCAAGTTTAGCATATCCGGAAAGAACTAAGCAGCCTTCTCTCCTCCAGCTTATCTACCCATTTCCACATTCATAGCATGGATTCTGTTATGACCTGAAATTATGCTGCTCCTGAAAGCATTGATTCAAACATCATTCTTGAA
>NW_028050842.1:0-406 GCF_054177405.1 Leptonychotes weddellii
AACTACGAATTCTTCCTGCATTCATTTGTGTTTGAATACTTGGTAGAAAGCAAAGGTGGGGGTGAACTGAAAGTGTCCAACACTTGGGATTAGGTGACATTTCGTAATGTGACTCTTTAAACCACTGGTGTCAACTAGATGATTTCCTTCCCCTTTTCAAACGAAGAACTGTCACTTGGGAAGTTTGAAAAGTTTTATTTTATTTTATTTTTTTTAAGATTTTATTTATTTATTTGAGAGAGAGAATGAGAGACAGAGAGCATGAGAGGGAGGAGGGTCAGAGGGAGAAGCAGACTCCCCGCCGAGCAGGGAGCCCGATGCGGGACTCGATCCCGGGACTCCAGGATCATGACCTGAGCCGAAGGCAGTCGCCCAACCAACTGAGCCACCCAGGCGCCCGAAAAGT
>NW_028050843.1:0-406 GCF_054177405.1 Leptonychotes weddellii
GGCGCCTGGGTGGCTCAGTTGGTTAAACGACTGCCTTCGGCTCAGGTCATGATCCTGGAGTCCCGGGATCGAGTCCCGCATCGGGCTCCCTGCTCGGCAGGGAGCCTGCTTCTCCCTCTGACCCTCCCCCCTCTCATGTGCTCTCTGTCTCTCTCATTCTCTCTGTCTCAAATAAATAAATAAAATCTTTAAAAAAAAAAAAAAAAAAACACTTGAAATGTGGCTGGTGTGACCGAGTTTAAATTTATGCAATTTTAATTCATATAAATTCAACTATGTGTGTCTAGTGGCTGTCACATCAGACAGCACAGTTCTAAGGAGTCAATAATACTACCTCATTCCCTGGGCTCAAAACCCTCTAATACCTTTTTCACATCTCACTTGTCATGAAATCCACATTCTTTAA
>NW_028050844.1:0-406 GCF_054177405.1 Leptonychotes weddellii
GTAATTGTTGTAGATATTGAGTAGTCATATTTTCTAAATCAAATTCAGAATATGTTCATTAGTTTATTCATTTAAAATATATGTGGTGGGGTGCCTGGGTGGCTCAGTTGGTTAAGCGACTGCCTTCGGCTCAGGTCATGATCCTGGAGTCCCGGGATCGAGTCCCACATTGGGCTCCCTGCTCGGCAGGGAGTCTGCTTCTCCCTCTGACCCTCCCCCCTCTCATGTGCTCTCTCTCATTCTCTCTCTCTCAAATAAATAAATAAAATCTTTAAAAAAAAAAAAAAACAAAAACAAAAGAAGGAAACTGATTCCTGTCACACACCACTAACAACCAAAAATGTCTCCAGATACTGCCAAATCACCTGGGGAATAAAATCAATCAATAGGGCACCTGGGTGGCTCA
>NW_028050845.1:0-406 GCF_054177405.1 Leptonychotes weddellii
AACCATTCACAGTGAGTTATAAACAAATTAAAAGCTTGACTGTAGGGGCAACTGGGTGGCTCAGTCATTAAGTGACTGCCTTCCGCTCAGGTCATGATCCCAGCATCCTGGGATCGAGCCCCACATCGGGCTCCCTGCTCAGCGGGAAGCCTGCTTCTCCCTCTCCCACTCCCCCTGCTTCTGTTCCCTCTCTCGCTGTCTCTCTGTGTCAAATAAATAAATAAAAATATTAAAAAAAAAAAAGAACAAGTTTTAAGTATAAAGATATTGATAAAATGAGGGGCGCCTGGGTGGCTCAGTCGGTTAAGCGACTGCCTTCGGCTCAGGTCATGATCCCAGGGTCCTGGGATTGAGCCCCGCATCGGGCTCCCTGCTCTGCCGGAAGCCTGCTTCACCCTCTCCCACT
>NW_028050846.1:0-406 GCF_054177405.1 Leptonychotes weddellii
CAGCCAAGAATACTCTATCCAGGGGCGCCTGGGTGGCTCAGTGGTTAAGCGTCTGTCTTCGGCTCAGGTCATGATCCCAGGGTCCTGGGATTGAGGCCCGCATCAGGATCCCTGCTTGGTGTAAAGCCTGCTTCTCCCTCTCCCACTCCCGCTGCTTGCATTCCCTCTCCTGCTGTCTCCCTCTGTCAAATAAATAAATAAAATCTTAAAAAAAAAATGTTTAAACAAAAAAAAGAATACTCTACCCAGCAAGGTTATCATTTGGAAGAAGTAGAGATAAAGAGTTTCTCAGCCTAACAAAAACTAAGGGAGTTCAAGACCACTAAACCAGCCCTCCAAGAAATAAAAAGAGGACTCTGAGTGAAAAGCAAAGACCATAAGTATAAAAGGTAAAAAATACAAAATC
>NW_028050847.1:0-406 GCF_054177405.1 Leptonychotes weddellii
TGAAAAATTCATTTCTCATTGATCTGCATAGCTTTATCACACAGCCAGTTCCCATGTGTTTGTGATTCTGTGTCTGCATTCTCTTCCCTGTTCCTTTATTGGCCTATCCCTGGACCAGTACAATACTTTCATAATTACTAAGACATAATTATTTAATAATTACCATGTTGATGCCTGGTAAAATGTGTCTTAATTTTGTACCTCTTCGGGCGCCTGGGTGGCTCAGTTGGTTAAGCGACTGCCTTCGGCTCAGGTCATGATCTTGGAGTCCCGGGATCGAGTCCCGCATCGGGCTCCCTGCTCGGCAGGGAGCCTGCTTCTGCCTCTGACCCTCCCCCTTCTCATGTGCTCTCTCTCTCATTCTCTCTGTCTCAAATAAATAAATAAAATCTTTAAAAAAAAAAAA
>NW_028050848.1:0-406 GCF_054177405.1 Leptonychotes weddellii
AGATTTCGGCGGACACCACGGCGGTCAGGATCGGGGCTCCACGGCCAGCCTGCCTGGGCTGGAGGCCCGTGCCTGCGGCTGGCGGCCGTGTGGCCGGGGGCGAGTTGCTAGGCCGCTCTGTTGCTCTGTCTCCCCATCGGCAAATATGTAAAACGGTGGCTGTGTTCGGGCAGTTACTGGGGAGCCTGTGTTAATCGTGTTAATCGTGTGAGAGCCGTCTGAGGCCTCGGTGGGCCTGGGCTGTGCTCACCACCGTGAGCAGCTCCGTTCCGGCGTGAGTTGTTTTTCTGCGAGTCGTTTACCCATTTCCGCTGGCTCGCTTTCTGTGCGCGAGTACCAGTCGGGGGTCTCCAGGGAAAGAGCCAGACGCGTGTGCGCGTGTGTGTGGGTGTGTGTGTGTACACGC
>NW_028050849.1:0-406 GCF_054177405.1 Leptonychotes weddellii
CTAGGTGTTGGAGCGTAAGTGTAACATACACCATTAAGACTAATATGTATGAAATGAATATTAATATTGGCCCCCAAGCAATAAGGATAAATAGACCAATAGTAATAATAAAGATCAATAGGTAAATATTCTTAGAATAGACACATGCAATATGCCACACATCATATATATACAGAAACAAACTATATTTTATTTCAATAACTATTCTTTTTTTTTTTTTTTTTTAAAGATTTTATTTATTTATTTGAGAGAGAGAGACAGAGAGAGAGAGCACATGAGAGGGGGGAGGGTCAGAGGGAGAAGCAGACTCCCTGCCGAGCAGGGAGCCCGATGCGGGACTCGATCCCGGGACTCCAGGATCATGACCTGAGCCGAAGGCAGTCGCTTAACCGACTGAGCCACCCAG
>NW_028050850.1:0-9007 GCF_054177405.1 Leptonychotes weddellii
CGCTGTGCTCCAAACCTGCATGCCCCCTCACGCATTACAACCACCACAAAACAAAACTTTTCCTCCCTGATTCATGAAGAAAGCTGGCCCACAGGCAAGAGATGCTGAGATCACAGGGAAAGGACACTGCCGTGCCCTAAAGATGCAAGAGGTGGATCCCCACAACCGCTGACGAATGGCAGGATGCTCCTGTGTCTTCCGTTTGGGCGGACATTTATCCATGGCCCCAAGTCAAGAGATTAAAACTGTCTTTTTCGGTTCGGACGCATGCAAGAAATTTTGCTTTTTACTTCCGCAGATGCTTAAAACAATTAGAGGAGTCAAAACTTGGTATGAGTCCCGAAAGTGTGTCGTCCCCCACATCGCCCGGGAGCTGGTGAGAAACGCATGTCCTCCGGGTGGATGGAATCAGAAACTCGGGGTGGGCCTCACCATCTGTGTCTCCACAAGCCCTCCAGGTGATGCTGCTAAGTGTTCCCATTTGAGAGTCACCGCCAGAGGGTAAGCGAGAAGTCAGAACATCAGAACAGCCGGCTAAGAGGACCGAACATCCGTTCCAGCCACCACGCTGGCAAGCACTCAGCACCTGCTCCGCCCAGGACGCACCGACCTTCCTGCTGGGCACGCAGAGCAGGAATCCCCCCAGCTGTTCCTGCTGCTGGCGGTCTAGAGTTCTTACAAAGCCAGAAACGATGGCTCGTGTATGCTTCTGACACCTACCCCAAAGTCTTCAGGTTACCGAGAGCCAAACACTGTGGGCTTCCCACTGGGGCAAGCCTGCGTCAGGTGAAATAAGATTCCAGAAGACTGGATGGACAAACGTCAGCTGCGCCTCCCCGTCGCCCCGATTTTGTCACGTGTTTGTCCTTGTTGAAGTCCGAAATCACAGACGTACCTCCAAAGCGGAATCACAGAAAATACTCTGGGATGCTATGAAACTCGACACGAAGCCCTCAGCCCCCGCTGGATGCAAAGTTAAGCTCCCCAAACTGCCCGCTCCCCTCCCAAGTGTTCTCTCCAGGGTCATATTCTCCTTCAAGACTTTGTAAGATGTGCTGAGCAGCAAAGGTATTGACTATGTAATTTTGAAGAGGGGTGGAGGGCGGCCGCCTGGCCTGCATAGAGTATGTGAATCAGCCTAGAAGCTACAGATGGGGAGATACTGGACTGATCAATCTTTATTCCTAGGCAATCAAGCAAGGTAGCATCTCCAGGTCTCTCTATAGACAGTTCATAAAATGGGGGTATTGATCAAGGGGTCTAAGTTCGTAGTTTTGACTATAAAAGCAATTTGTTTTTGTGGAACGTTCATAGAAGATGAATGCATCTGAGTTATTAACTTCAAAAACAATTCCTCTGGGTAACTTTGTGAAGTTACTGAGCAGTTTGCAAGTATTTTTTTTTAATGTGTGTGGTCAATTATTTTCGGCGATTGAGGTGCCTACCAACACATCTAGAAGGACAGTTCATGTAACAGACATGCTGAGTTCTCTGCATAACAACTTCATGAGCCACCATTTGCTGGCGGCTCCGGGGTTGGTGTCAGGCATAACACAGGGGTTTTGCTAAATATTCCTAATTTAATTTATCCTACTGATAAATCCATGTGTTGGGTGTTTGGCTCTTTGTCCTTATTTTACAGGTGACGAAATTCCTGCTCACAGAAGTGAAGTGACTTGCCCAAGGGCACACAGCTAGTCAGCCAAGAATGGAACATAGGTTGTCTGTCTCTAAAACCCGTATCCCTTAAAGGGGTTATAAATGTACTGGAAACTTTACATGAAGAATCCCAGGTCACCTGAAACACGTAATGATTTGCACAATTCTAGAAAGAGCTTCTTCCATAAGCAACTGGCATTCACTAACAAGTTGCTCCTCCAAAGGGCTAATAAGAAAGGAAGATCACCATTTGCTGTGAGGATTTTGAGGTAACCATAGGGGGGTGAAGGTAGGTCAATAAGGGGCCAGAGATGCTAATCTGCAGAGTAAGAAGAACAAAGCAGACAGAGTGGGGATGGCAGACCATGGGGACCCACACAGACGAGAGGTGGAGGGCAGGGGCCTGAGAAGTTCTGGGGTCTGTGTGCTACCTTTCAGTACCCGGATCTTCACCACCAGTCCTTCATGACTCAAGCCAGCACACGTGAGTCTCTCCCCGGGAACGTGGTATCGGAGTGGAGTGAGGAGCTGCCACAGGTGAGGAGTACAGGAATGCCATCACCTGATTTTGACAGCATCACTCTGGCTCCTGGCTGAAACTCAACTTAGGAGGTCAAGGAAGGGCGGATGGGGTGCAGCTGGGAGGCTCCCCGCACACACACGAAGTCATCAGCGAGCTTCAGCCTAGCTCTGAGCAGGGCTGTCCTATAGGGCTTTCTGCAGACATGGAAATGTTCTGTACTATATGATCATCTCGTCCTGAATCGTAGCTTTGAAACCCCCCATATCCAGTCATTTCTTCGGGGCACGGGCGAGGACGGGTGTCCGCGGGCTGGGTCACACTGCAGAGCGCCGGACGATCCTGGCCGTTGGCAGGAACGTGGGGAAAGAGGACCCCTCCGCACAGTTGGCGGGACGCGAAGGATGCGCCCAGATGAAGCAGACGTGCCCCTCGACCCTGCCGTCCGCTTCTGAGCCGCATCCCAGGATGGTTCCCACACAGGACCACAGGGGACACAGGGACAAGGACGTGCGTGGCAGCGTGGGTTGTGAGGCACGGCTTCGCAGCCAACCCGGTCCCCTCACCGGGACATGGCAGGCGCACGGCGGCCCGTGGACACCACGGGATACGTGCAGGACCTAGCAGTCACCAACCAGAAACACACGCAGCGACGCGGACGGAGGAAGACGGGGATGGGAGCAAGGGCTCGGGTGCATCTGAAGTCCAGAGATGCAAACACGTGGCGCCTGCTCAGCTGGAATTTACGGAAAAACTTACTATATCAAAAAGGCCCCACAAAACCATATGACACATGACCCTAAAAACGGAGGAAAATTCCATTTACCCACAAATGCATGGGAAGATTTTCAATCCTACTAGGGTAAAGGGAATGGGAATGAACACGGCCGCAGGTTTCACCCACATTATTGACAAATTAAAATACCTGACACGCCCTGCAACCATCACTTTAGGAAAGGCGCCCCCTCCAACGTTCCGGCGGGCATGTTGGCGGCCACGCCTGGGGGGAAGGTGTGGCCGTGTCTACTCAAACAGCAGACAAAGTTGGAGCAAGGGCCTGTTCTTTGGTGGCCCCGATGGGCGGCTTCTCCCGGTTCCGACGCCATTCTGCACCCTGCCCCCCAATACACAGCACAGCGCTGCGCTGGACGGGGGGACGGGCCGCGGCCAGCCAGACGGGCAAGTCCGACACACGCAGATGCTCGACAGGTGCACGCACACTGGCCTCCTCTGCTGGACATCTGCTCCCTCCTGGACACCTGGGCCACCGTGTTGCTGGGAACTCCAGGCCGGCCACGCACAGACGGGCAGCCGTTGTGGAGCTGGGGAGCCGGCAGGGCAGCCAGGACCGGTCCCCAGACACTAGACAAATGTCACAGGAATGTCTGCAGGAGCGTGGGGGAAGGTGGTCGACTCACGCTCCTTCAGGAGGGACGCGGGGAGGCGGGCGGCACTGACATTTACGAACGGTTTTGAAGTAATTCACTCATACGCGGCCAACTTGGAACCCAAAGAAGATCTAAGGAGGAAAACGGGAGAGCGGCACAGTTTTGTCAAGAGTGGGCGTCTGGGGCCTGGCCTACGGCCTTGTAGACGCAGAGAGGAGCCGAGAAGCCGCGGCCTGCAGGCGGCTGTGACCCAAGCTGGAACCGCGACGTCCTGTGAGCTGGCCTCCGACGCACACGGTCGGTCCCGCAGGAAGGCTCGGGAGCCGTGCTCCGCCCGGTGCTTGAGGCACGTTTGCCGCGGTTATTTGGCTCTACTTCTAGAATGTTCCACTGGGAAGGGCAAGCGTCTGGTTTCCTGAGAACGTATTTACGGGTGTGTGTGTGTGTGGTATAAGGGGTGTGCCAAGTGATCAAACCTTCAGAAATTCCTTTTACCCTGGAATTCAAACCACCTGAGAGCTTAAAAAAAAAAAATCTTGTTTTCTAAATAACATTCTCATCTGTTAACAAATGACATAAAAAATCTGCTGTTGGGTAGCTGTCATTGTTTTTTTTTTTCTTTTTTAATCTTTGGTAACACTTTTCTAAATTGAGGTGTAACTGCCATACAATCTCCTATTAATTTCAGGTGTGCCTCCCAGTGATTCGACATTTCTGTACATCACAGAACAATCCGCACAGTGAGTCTAGTTACCATCTGTCACCAGGCAGAGTTATTACGATACTATTAACTCTATTCCTGAGGCTGCACATTACTTATTCATCAAAACTGGATTTTGTGTTTCCTTTTTTTTAAAGATTTTTTATTATTTCTAAGTAATCTCTACACCCAACGTGGGGCTTGAACTCACAACCCTGAGATCAAGAGTCGCACACTCCACTGACTGAGCCCGCCCGGCGTCCCATGTTTCTTTTTTGAAGGAAACATCTGCATCTGGCCAAATTCTTGCCAACAGGCTTGGCCTTTTCTGTCTTTTGTCTCATACTGTGGTTCTCAAATTGGGCTTCCCATTAAAATCTTACAGAAGGCTTTGAAAAAATAGAAATTGCTGGGTTCTGATTTAATTTGGATGAAGCCTGACCCCAGAATTTGGGAAGCAATCTTCAGGTGATTTTAATATACACCCGAGGCTGGGAACCATTGATCTAAGACGAATATGAGTAATATTCTCAACAAACTCGTAGAATGTTCGAAACTTTTGTCTTGAATCAATGATGAACTGAATTATCTTTCATATAGTTTTAATATTAGCTGTATTCTCCTGAAGCTCAGTCATTTGAAAATTGGTTTTAAAAATGTCATTTAATCTAAATTTTCGGTTACCCAAGAACATCAGCAGAGTGAGCCAGCAGCACGCCAGGATACCAATGCCCCGGTCCCACGGACACCAGATCGAAGAAGGTCCGGGAGTCGGGGTGGCATTTGGTGGCATTTGGCAGCCCTGCTGGGGTATTTGGGCAGACTTCCAGCATTTCATTCACTAAATTCCGTCTATAAGGTAATCCCTGATCAAAATACCTGCATTTCTTTTTTATTGTTATGTTAATCACCATACATCACGTCATTAGTTTTGATGTAGTGTTCCATGATTCATTGTTTGTGCATAACACCCAGTGCTCAATGCAGAATGTGCCCTCTTTAATACCCATCACCAGGCTAACCATCCTCCCACCCCCCTCCCCTCTAGAACCCTCAGTTTGTTTCTCAGAGTCCATCGTCTCTCATGGTTCGTCTCCCCCTCCGATTTCCCCCCCTTTATGCTTCCCCTCCTGCTATCTTCTTCTCCAAGACTTTTCTCTCATTCAGCTTGAACCTGCCAAACCATATGCACACAAACTCTATTTAAAATCGTGAACTTGCTCTGAATTGCCCTTTATTTCTAAAAGCATGTTTGGAGCACCTGGTTTACTGCCTGAAATGCCCCTGCCCTCTCGAGCTGGACCATAAACTCCTCCAAGCGCAGGAAGTTATGCGCTCTGCAGCATCAGGCACGCGGCGGGTAATTCAATCCCTGCTCCCCGGATTAGTATTTTTGTTCGGCAATTCTGTTTGCTCTAAAATGCCATCCCATGTACTAGAAAGGTGGCAAAGCTTCTTGCATATTTGAGGAAAGCCATCCAGCTCTCCAGGGACCGGACAAAGTAGTGCTTTTTCTCCATCAGCGTTGAAACGGACTGCATCTTGTCGCTCTTTTCGAACGGTCCAACGGGCTCATCCCCAAATCGTGTGTCTGGGCTGCTCCAACATCCGCCACACACCACAGACGCTGGTCGCTCACAGTCCGGGATGCTAGAGGGGTCCAGGCTCAGGGCGCTGCTGTGTCGGTCCTGGCGAGGATCCGCTTCTGGGGACAGCCGTCCACTTTCTCAGGGGATCCTCACCTGGTAGACCCGACCACCTCCCAAAGGCCCTGTCTCCGAATACCGTCACACCACGGATGGGGAGAAGAGAACACAGACGTACCTCGGCGGGGGGTGGGGGGGATGGAATCTGCTCTCCCCTCTCCTCCCTGCGCCCAGTTTCTGGGAAAGTTGAATCAGCATAGCATTCTCAGTTCACGTCCTGAACGCTCTCTTTCAAGGGAGATTATTAACCACAAATCAACCTAAACACAGCTTTCTTCCCCTGATGAGAAACAGTTGGAGTGTATCTGAAAGAACTGTCATGGTATCAACACAAGAATTCAAAGGATCTGGGTTTTGAAACAATGTCACAATAATTACAGCACTGGTGTCGTTTCCTGGGCTCTTATTAAGTGGCAGGTGGAGCTGCTTCTGTCCCCAAGCCCCATGTTTTACAGGCCCCAGCTCTGCATCTCTTCTCTACCGCGCCCACTGCTGCTCCGGACTCCCTTCCAGACAGGGCCCGGGTGCAGCAAGACCGTGAGATAGGATGCGAGCGCAGGCACTGAATTTGGAAGGGGACGCCAGGAACCGCCACGGAGCAGTGCACACAGAGAAGGCAGGGGATGGATGCCCACAAGTGGTGCATGACCGGGCAGCCTCCGTGGATCATGGTGGGCAACTCTGAGAGGGAGAACACACTGGCCAGCAAGGGATGAGCTGAAGGGACTCCGGCTGCCAGAGAAGACCCCCAGAAAGTCACAGGGGTGCCTGTGGAGTTGGCTTCAGGGCTGGGGGGGGCACGGTGCACCGTGGCCAAGCACCATCAGCGTCCACCATCCCAGGGCCCCAGTGTGCTCCTGAGATGGACCAAACCCACGTCCACGTCTGCGCATCTTCTTCCCGGGTCTGTCCTCCCTGGCAGGGGGGGGGGTGTTGCCTGCTGGACTCAAGGGGTGTCGCAGAGGCCGACCGCTCCCGGCGTGTGTGTGGGCTCTCGTGGCTGGGGAGGGGGGCGGCGCCGGTGGGAAGGCTGCCCGTCCCCGGGGATGCAGGTCCCAAGGCAGGATGGAGCGGTCCAAGGATTCCACTTCCAACCTGGCATCCCAGGTAGTCCTAAAGGTGTACTTGTCACAGTGGGAGGACACAGATCTTTCATTTATAACTTCGAGCGCCGAGACATACGCTGCGCAGCAGATGCCGCGGGCTCCCCACCCATACTCCCCGGGCGGCGCCACTCCCGCGTGCGCTCTGCCTGCCAACTGCCCAGACCTGCATCTCTGTGCCCGGGGCACTCCACGACGGCCAGAACGACAGGCGCAACGTGCAGAGGAGGGGGGCTCCCGGGGGCCGCCCTCCCCGGAAGGCCCATGGCTGTCGGCACAAAAACACCCAGCTCCTCGGCCCGAGCCTGAGGCCTGGCTCAGCGCTTCCCCACCAAGGCAGAGCTGCGAGTGTCCGAGGGCGTGGCAGGCTTAAGACGCGCCGCCTCTTACTGGCTACCTCCCCTCCCTCATTCTCGTTCCCACTCCCTTACTGGCATTTTCCTTTGTATCCACAAAAAATGTTTGCACCCAAACGCTTGTCTAGCCCCTGCTCTTGGGAGGATCCCAACCGAGGCGACATACGGGCCCCTGTTTATTATGCATGGGCCCCAGGCCTGTGGGGCTGCAGCGGCCCCCGTGCCCCATTCCTGGACTCCTCACACGGCCAAAGGAGGAAGGTGACATCACGATCCCCATCTGAAACGTCTTCGAGCGTGAAAGTCATCTGCCCAAGGTCCCAAGCTAATACATAAGACAATAAAAGATGCTTGTGATCTTGGCTCTGTCCCTTCCTCATCCCTGCTGTGTGTGTGCAGAGGTTGCATCCGACACTCGGGTTCTTCATCCGCATGACGGGGCGAGGGGGAGTCCTAGCCACGTGACCTATCTCCGGGGTCACTGCAAAGGTCCAGGGACACGGCCAGCGGACAGATCATATACACTGTACGTCACGACACGATGTCAGGACTATGAGGATGTCTGTGCTGGCAGAATCCCGGGACCTCAGCTGGGCCCCACCCCATGCCCCTGGTTCTTACCCTCGTCTACCAATTTCCTCTTCCTTCCTTGCTTCCTCCCTCCCTCCCTTCCTTCCTTCCTCCTTCTTTCCTTCCTTCCTCCCTCCTTCCTCCTCTGTTCCTTCCTTCCTTCCTCTCTGCTTCCTTCCTGATAAGGACTTCTTATCATTCTATGAAAATCAAAATTATCTCAAAGGAGCAATTTTCCTTCTGGAATCAAGTGACAAATAGGACGAACTGGTCTCTTTGTGCTCCTCTTTCTCGGGGTCACTTCCATGGGACAAACATCAACTATCTCCTCGGGCTCAGTGCCCCATCAGAACCCTGGAAATAGCCAACTCTGGCGTTCCTGGTCAGAGAACTGGCAGGGTCTTGGGGGTACCACCATCATTGATCAGGTTTGCTGGGCGGCCAATGGTGTTTGGGCATGGACAGAAAAGAACTGGACGAGCTCCACTAGCTGTCTCACTTAGGCCATGATTGAGAGGCCAGGTTGGAAGTGTTGAAACAACCTGACAAGCAATCCTTGTCCCGTTAGGTGTCACACATCCATCGGGCCCTGCGGTGCTGCAAGTTTGATGGGGCCTGGTCCTTTTAAATAAGGCCAATTTCAAGTGCCTTATTCCTGGGACATCATTGGAGGGAAATGGAAATCATTACAGGAGAACATAATCATCTCTTTTAAAACTCTGATTATCTTCTAAACTATACAAATAGTAGTTCTAAACAGTAAACAAGTTCATAAACAGATACGCAAGTAGACTTTTAAAGTCACCATTACAGAACCCCATCATCCCGAGATAATCACATCCACAATCAGGCACGGATTCCTCTAAAGTCTCTCATATCTCTAATAGAGCAGTCATCCATACAGTTGACCCACCGCCTTGGGGACAGAGCCAAAGCCCTCCTCCCCGCTGTACATCTGGTCAACACGAAAGGGTGGGGGGAGGGGGGGAAAGAGAGGGAGAGGAA
>NW_028050851.1:0-406 GCF_054177405.1 Leptonychotes weddellii
ATCCTTCAGAGTCACTCCCCCAAGGCCCCTCAGAGTCACACCCCCAAGTCCGATGAGAGTCATATTGCCTGGGGCCAGATTCAAACAATACCTCTATCAATATTAGAAACCTGTGGTCGGGACCAAACGCCTGTAATTCAGAAATCTAGAATATATGTGATGGAAAGAACCCCAGTGATCACACTGTATAGTGATTCTTTTTTTTTTTTTTTTTTTTTTTTTTTTTTAAAGGTTTTATTTATTTATCTGAGAGAGAGAATGGGAGACAGAGAGCATGAGAGGGGGAGGGTCAGAGGGAGAAGCAGACTCCCTGCTGAGCGGGGAGCCCGATGTGGGACTTGATCCCGGGACTCCAGGATCATGACCTGAGCCGAAGGCAGTCGCTTAACCAACTGAGCCACCCAGG
>NW_028050852.1:0-406 GCF_054177405.1 Leptonychotes weddellii
CTGTTACCTGTGAGCTCTGCCTCACTCAGGCACCCCCGGTCTTTCTGTGACCCCGAGGGTCCTGAGACCACACTGTCCCGGAGGGTTCCACCCCCCGTTTAGCCACCAGAGTGACGTCCCTCAGTGGAGCAGACTTTTAAAAGTTCCGATTTTGTGCTCCGTGGTTCTATCACTTGCCAGAAGTGGCCGACAGAGTCCCCTCCCCCGCCGTCTATCCTCCTGAATAGCGCCTGGGATTCACTTCTCCGCACGTCCTACCTTCCAGAAAGTGGTCGCTTTTCTGATGAGAGAGTTGTTGGTATTATTTTCTTCGATCTCCTGTTGAGTTTGTAGGTGTTCAGAATGGTTTGATCCCTATCCAGCTGAATTCCTGAGAGGAGACGAAATCCAGGTCTCCTACTCCTCC
>NW_028050853.1:0-406 GCF_054177405.1 Leptonychotes weddellii
CACACACATACACACACACACCACAGATACAAGAAAATAGCAAATGAAAGAAAGAAACAAACAAAAGCCCTCTCAACTATTTGGTTTGCTGCCTTATTTTTATCTTGGTTAGCTGAAACTTTGTTGCTCCTGTTTGAGCTTCATTCATGTTACAAAACTGGAGACCATAGCACACTTTTTTCTTTCCCTCCCTCTCTCCCTCCCTCCCTCCTTCTTTCTTTCTCTCTTGCTTTCTTGCCTTCCCTATTTATCTGTTTATTTAGGCTATTAATACAATGGTAAAAAAGTGGAAAGAATCAAAATTATCTCCAAGAATGCTTCTAGACTCCCTCTGCCATGCTCCAGAGCACCAGCATATCTCAGAGGGGAGCTGCTACATGTGTCTGGTGCCCCACTTTTTTATGTC
>NW_028050854.1:0-406 GCF_054177405.1 Leptonychotes weddellii
GCACCCTGTCACCCACGGGCTTGCAAGGGGCTCTTCCGTTGTTCAAGGGAGAATGGCCGACTTCTTGGCTCTCCGTGCCCCCAGCAGCGATGCAGAGAAGGCCGCCTCTGCCTAGGAGCCGGTTGGAAGCACGTTCCTAAAGGTTTTGACGGGGTAGTGTACTTACAGAGCCTATCTGCCAACGCGGCCGGTCACGCAGGCTTCACGTGGGGGGAGGTGAGAGCTCTCTATTTGGACCCCAAAGAAATCCCCCTGCGCACCCGAGGACGTCCTCCCAGGGTCCCCATGTCAGCCTCACCACAGTGCACACGGCACGACAGGCTGCCGGCCGGGCCGTGTGCGCGGGGGTGGGGGCGTTCGGCCCAGCCGCCTCCCCTCGGGACTCCTGGACGTGGGCCCACGCTCA
>NW_028050855.1:0-406 GCF_054177405.1 Leptonychotes weddellii
GGGGCATTTTTCTGGTCGACCCAAAAACACTTTTACTTCTTTTTTTTTTTTTAAAGATTTTATTTATTTATTTGAGACAGAGAGAATGAGAGACAGAGAGCATGAGAGGGAGGAGGGTCAGAGGGAGAAGCAGACTCCCTGCCGAGCAGGGAGCCCAATGCGGGACTCGATCCCGGGACTCCAGGATCATGACCTGAGCTGAAGGCGGTCGCTTAACCAACTGAGCCACCCAGGCGCCCAAACACTTTTACTTCTTGCCCACTCTGATTCTTCATGGCTGGTACCAGGAGGTGCCGGGCCCCTCCCTGGGTGGGATGACAGAGGGGCATTCATGTGGGTCCTTAACACCTTCTCCCAATGTCCTTCAGGCCACAGTGACCACAGCTGAGCCGCTGGGTCCTGGGAA
>NW_028050856.1:0-406 GCF_054177405.1 Leptonychotes weddellii
CGTGCTTCTGTCTGTGTTCAGTCCCAGGCTTCTCAGGAACCAGACAGCCTGCCTCAGATCTTCCTTTTCATGTCTCCCGGAGGGCAGAGGGGCACATATGCAAATCAGGTCCCAGTAGCAACCTTAGAATCTGAAGTTAAATGTGTAAATCAGTTTCTCAATCTTGGCACCCGTGACATTGCAGCCCAGATCGTTCTTTCCCAGATCGATAGTTGGGCAAGGCCCCTGGGCCCATGGACTCGCATCGCCCCTGACCTGGCCCCACATCCCCCGCCCTGCAAGCTGTCTTCTCAGTCTCACCCCTCCTGCCTGCATCCCTTCCCCTACTTGAGGAGCCCTGGAGTTGCAGGGCTCCGTCAGAGGCTGAGCGTCCCCTGCAATCCAGGGATCCCAGTGACCATGGCCA
>NW_028050857.1:0-406 GCF_054177405.1 Leptonychotes weddellii
CGCCTCACCCTGGCGGCCAGGCTCGACCTGGATGAACATCAAGTGCAGGTCATCAAAACAAGGAAAGTCTGAGAAACTACCCAAGCCGAATGGAGCCTAAGGAGACGCAGAATGTGGTGTCCAGGACAGGATCCTGGAACAGAAAAAGGACATTCGGGAGAAACTAAGGAAAACTGAATAAACTAAGGGCTTTAGTTAAAAAAAAAAAAAAATAGGGACGCCCGAGTCCCACCATCTATTGCAACAGGTAGAGGGTGCTTCTGCTGCAGCACTGTATCCACCATGAGTGTCTCCCGGACGCTCCCCAGAGCCCAGTCTACGCTGTTTGCATGTATTAAGCAAGGACCAAGTGATGGGAAATCTTTATAACACTTCGGTGCAGCTGCCAGTCCAGCTTTTCCACTTA
>NW_028050858.1:0-406 GCF_054177405.1 Leptonychotes weddellii
AGTGGCGGCTGGGGCCAGAGGGGCAGGGGCTGTGTTGTGACCACTGTTCGTGGGCATGCGCCTCAGCCACACCGAACCAAGCACATTCCGCTCCAGCCCCGAAGCGTTAGGCCCTCGAGCTCTGCTAGCTCACTTGGTCTGTTCATCAGCCTTGAGATGCCTGTGTTCTTATCATCTTACTCATGGGGAAACTGAGGCTACGGAAGTTCAGTGATTTGGTAGAGGACTTGGGATTTGAAAGTGGAGGCCCTTTTGCCGCACCCCATCACTGACACGGGCCGCCTCTGCCCCAGTGATGGTCGTGACAAGGGCAAGGGTACAAAGTGGGGGGAGTGTTGCAGGTGGAGGGAACCGCACATGGTTCCTTGGGCTGCAGTCCGCGGAGGGGACAGGTGTGAGAGGAGAC
>NW_028050859.1:0-406 GCF_054177405.1 Leptonychotes weddellii
CGCCTGGGTGGCTCAGTTGGTTAAGCGACTGCCTTCGGCTCAGGTCATGATCCCGGAGTCCCGGGATCGAGTCCCGCATCGGGCTCCCTGCTCGGCAGGGAGCCTGCTTCTGCCTCTGACCCTCCCCCCTCTCATGTGCTCTCTCTCTCTCATTCTCTCTGTCTCAAATAAATAAATAAATAAAATTTAAAAAAAAAAAAAAAAAAAAAAACAATGGATTTTATGCCTTGTAAATTATATCTCAATAAAGCTGCTAAAAATTCTCATAAGAACCATTACAGTTCTGTCTCATAACTGTAACTTCTGTACAGTTAATGGAAAACACAAATAACTTTTATTTAATATCGACAATGTGTCCGTCACTATGCTATTTAATTATCCCAACAATGCTATTAGCTAAGCATTA
>NW_028050860.1:0-406 GCF_054177405.1 Leptonychotes weddellii
AGTGGCGGCTGGGGCCAGAGGGGCAGGGGCTGTGTTGTGACCACTGTTCGTGGGCATGCGCCTCAGCCACACCGAACCAAGCACATTCCGCTCCAGCCCCGAAGCGTTAGGCCCTCGAGCTCTGCTAGCTCACTTGGTCTGTTCATCAGCCTTGAGATGCCTGTGTTCTTATCATCTTACTCATGGGGAAACTGAGGCTCCGGAAGTTCAGTGATTTGGTAGAGGACTTGGGATTTGAAAGTGGAGGCCCTTTTGCCGCACCCCATCACTGACGCGGGCCGCCTCTGCCCCAGTGATGGTCGTGACAAGGGCAAGGGTACAAAGTGGGGGGAGTGTTGCAGGTGGAGGGAACCGCACATGGTTCCTTGGGCTGCAGTCCGCGGAGGGGACAGGTGTGAGAGGAGAC
>NW_028050861.1:0-9007 GCF_054177405.1 Leptonychotes weddellii
ATCCAATGGAATATTACTCAGCCATCAGAAAGGATGAATGCCCAACTTTTACATCAACATGGATGGGACTGGAGGAGATTATCCTAAGTGAAATAAGTCAAGCAGAGAAAGTCAATTATCAAATGGTTTCACTTATTTGTGGAACATAAGGAATAACATAGAGGACATTAGGAGAAGGAAGGGAAAAATGAAGGGGGGAAATCAGAGGGGAAGATGAACCATGAGAGACTATGGACTCTGAGAAACAAACTGAGGATTTTAGAGTGGAGGGGGCTGGGGTGATAGGGTGTCCCGGTGATGGGTATTAAGGAGGGCACATATTGCATGGTTGTTACACGAAAACAATGAATCTTGGATCACTACATCAAAAACTAATGATGTAGGAGCACCTGGGTGACTCAGTCATTAAGCGTCTGCCTTCGGCTCAGGTCATGATCCCAGGGTCCTGGGATCAAGCCCTGCATCATGCTCCCTGCTCAGCGGGAAGTCTGCTTCTCCCTCTCCCACTCCCCCTTCTTGTGTTCCCTCTCTTGCTGTGTCTCTGTCAAATACATAAATAAAATCTTTAAAAAAAAAAAAACACTAATGATGTATGGTGACTAGCATAATGTGATAAAATTAAATTTAAAAAAATAATAAATAAATAAATAAATAAAATAATCTGGGGTCATCTTCAAATAATATACCACTTCCTTTTCAGGAAGGGAAAGAGATAGCCCTTATAAAAGTATATTATCAACTTCTCATTAATTCTTTGTGCTTTTAGGGTCATATATTTCACTATTATATATGCTAGAAACAGATTAATACATTGTTACTATTATTGCTATAAGCAGCAGTCATCTTTTAGCACTATTACCTTCATTTATTCCATTTTTGATGTACTTCATTTCGTTGTGTAGATACACATTTCTGACTTGACCTGAAGAACTTTGATTACCATTCCTTGTAGTATAAGAATGGCAATGAATGGGGTGCCTGGGTGGCTCAGTCGTTAAGCGTCTGCCTTCGGCTCAGGTCATGATCCCAGGGTCCTGGGATCGAGCCCCGCATCAGGCTCCCTGCTCGGCGGGAAGCCTGCTTCTCCCTCTCCCACTCCCCCTGCTTGTGTTCCCTCTCTCGCTGTGCCTCTGTCAAATAAATAAATAAAATCTTTAAAAAAAAAAAGAATGGCAATGAATTCCCTCAGTTTTATTTTTTTTGAAAGATTTTTTTTTTTTTTAAGTTCTTCATTTGAGAGAGATACAGAGGCAGAGAGAGCACAAGCAGGGGGAGAAGCAGAGGGAGACTCCCCTCTGAGCTGGGAGCCCAATATGGGACTCGATCCCAGGATCTGGAGGTCATGACCTGAGCGAAGGCAGATGCTTAACCATCTGAGCCACCCAGGTGCCCGTTTTACTTTTGTAAGCATTTCATTATCACTTTTGAGAAGTATTTTCATTCAAGTCAAACAAGTTGACACGTTTTTTCCTTTCCACACCTTAAAGATGTCACTTAAAAAAATCACACACACAAAAATCTTTCTTTCGCTTATAAGTGGTAAAGACAGATTCAGAATTGTAAAGACTATATGAGCTGGTTGAGTTATACAGCGTGTAGTTTCTCTCCTAAATAGGTACATTAAGATACTAAAGCAGAATGCACAATAGTTTTTAAATAGTTCCTTGTTCATAATCTATTACTTGTACAGATTGTAAGAGGTTATGAATCACACCTAGTATGACATAAGGTACAAGTCTTTTGGTAAAATATCACTTGAACAGATAAGAGACCAGGCATTCAAATTATAAAATTAAACAGTGTCAATTTCATAGTTCAGAAAAATGCTAGTCCTGCTGGGTTTTACTTTTAGCAGAAAAAGAATTGTCCCTGTAACTACTGTAGCTACTGCAGCAAAGCTACCCCAGTTCTGTAGCTGGATTCTATAGCCTAAATCCTGTTGTGACAGCATCTTCCTCCTTTTCCTGGGGTTCTTAGCAACTCATATCCTGTTTGGTTTCGTCTTCCATCTCTTCCACCTAGTAATGCCAGCCTGACAGGATCTATTTTGGGATTGTAATTCTGTGGTGTCTTTTGAAATCCCAATGTCTTTTCTCTCCCTAAAGACGGTAAGATCAGCTTGTGCTGTTTTAGGATCTAGAATCAGATTTATCTTGAATTGATAATGTTTTCTGAGCCATAATGTGACAAAAGTCTGTAATCATCATTCTTTAATTAAAATGAAAAAGCCCTGGAGTTGGTATCATTTAATACCTGTTGTGGATGCTTGTGTGTGTGTGTGTGTGTGTGCTAATCCTCAAAGAGTGGCAGGACACTGGGGAACTACACAAGATATGGAATGTTTCACGAATTTCCCTGTCATCCTTGCACAGGGGCCATGCTAATCTCTGTATCATTCCAGTTTTAGTATATGTGCTGCCGAAATGGGCACCCTGTTGTGGATACTTTTAATATTAATTAATAATTGTAAATCTGCTATCTCATTTATTAGAGATTTGAGTATGAAAGCATGATCTGAAGGTTCTGTTTTCATTTAATTTGTGTCTGGTATCCTATTCTTTATACTTTACGACTTTCTAGGCTGCAGCCCATTCACTTTCCAATAAGAGCATCCATTGCTCAAAACCAGAGCTTAATCTTTCCCTCTAATCGACTCTCTTCTGTAGCTTTAACGTTTTTCTCCTTTACATGGCTATAGTGCTTTTTCTTTGAGGCATCTTGTTCAATGGAGAAGGTGGGCCCAGTGGGAGACTGCACTGCAGACGCAAATGCTCTAGGTCCTTCACACAAAAAAGGTTGGGAAACTGATAGTATTTCTCTTCCTGCCTCTTCCTTGTGCGATTTCTGATTTGCAATTGCTTGGCAATTTCAGTGATCTGCTGGGGATTGGGTGGTCAGAGTGAGGGGCAGATAAGGCAGGGAGAGGAAGCATTTAGCTTCTGCTGGTACTGGTGGATGAAAGAGCAACAGCAGTTGTATGGGACAGTTGTCATCGGGTCTATGAGGAAACAGGAACAGCTAGGGTAGCCATACCTCAGTGAGAGGTCTGCAGGATGACCGACATGCCCTCTCAGGGAACACTGTGCTCACCCAGCTGACCCTGCACGGCCAGTTCCCCAGGTGCTGGGTCTTGGGAGAAGAGGACAGCTTTTCTGTTCACACCTTGTATCGTTCCATCTTTCTGGCACCTCGTCTTGCTGGTCATCTCCAAAACCAAGATTGACCTCCTCCTTCTGTTGCACTGGGAGCCAAGGTCCAGAAGCCCCTGCTGGCTGCTGCCAATCATGGCTTGGCTAGCCACCACTGGTATTCCAGACTCTTAGGAGCTGATGCCCCCCCCAGCACCTGAAGCAGTAGGAGTTGGAGGGGGGGTTTGAGGCGCAGAGTTGTCCTGTGGGCTAGAAGTCTTTGCATTCTTAAAAGACCCAGGGTGGTTGGTTGGTTTGTTGGTTTTCTGCCACCCACCCCCAGTCTGGCCAGACTGGGTGCACTCCATATGTGGAACTCCCCACCAGCTATCTTCTTCCTTCCTTTCCTTTTTCTTTCTCTTCTTCTTTCACAGGGTGTGGTAGTCTACCTCCAAGATGACAAATAAGTGGGGCCATGTTACTTGCAAATAAGTGGGGCCATGTTACTAGTTCTAGCCAACAAAGTAAGTGCAGACACGATGAATGCTACTTCCTGCTTGGCATGTAAGAGCCACAGGCCATCACAATGTTCTCTCCCTTTCATATATTTAAATAACTTTTTTGTTTTTGCATAGTTTTAGATGTCCAGCCAAGTTGCACAGATACTACAAAGAGTACTCATATACTCCATACTCAGTTTCCCTATATTACTGTAGTACCTTTGTCACAACTAATGAACCAATATTGATACATTATTAATTAAACTCCACATTTTATTCAGATTTTATGAGTTTTTCCCTACTGTCCTTTTTCTGTTCCAGGATCCCATCTATGATACCACATTATTTAATCATCATGTAACCTTAGGTTCCTCTGGTCTGTGAGTTTCTTAGACTCTCTTAGACTGTTTTGAGGAATATTGTAGCAGGTCTTTTGGGGGAATGTACCTCAATTTCAGTTCATTTTATGTTCCCATGGTTGGACTAGAGTGGTGGATTTAGGGAAGACCATAGAGCTGAAGTGCCATTCTTATCATATCATATCAAGGGTACTTGCTATCAACATGACACATCACTGATGATATGAACCTTGATCACCTGACTAGTGTTTGTAAGCATCTCTAATCTGTACAGTTACATCTCCTCCCTACTTTTCCATACTGTAATCTTGGGAGCAAGTCACCGTCCTCCTTGGAAACAGGTCATGGTGCTCTCTTGACCTCTCTAAAACAACTCTCTGATTGTGGTGTCACAAGGTCAGAGGGTATGGATCTTAGACTCACTCAGTGGAGCCACAGCTTCAGTCTTGGACAACGCAAGAACAAGACAGAAACTTTGTGGTGTTAAGCCATTGAGATGTCAGGGTTTACATGTTATAGCAGCATAGCCTGGTCAAATTTGACAAACAACATCTTTATCCTGTATTTTGCTTCCTATTTTGTTCTTTTTCAATATCATTTTGGCAATATATTAGGGGGCTCTTGCAATACCATATAAATTCTAAGATTTTCCACTTTGGCAAAAAGGCCATTGGGGTTTTGACAAGGATTGCATTGAACCCGTATATTGCTTTGGGCAGTATTACTATCTTAACAATATTCAGGCTCCCAATCCATGAACATCAGATATACTTCCATTTATCTTTGGTAATTTCTTTCAGCAGTATTTTATAGTTTTCACTGTACAAATTTTGAATCTCCTTGGTTAAATTTATTATTTTTTTTTCAAGATTTATTTATTTATTTGAGAAAGAGAGAGAGAGCACACACATGCAAGTGGGAGGAGGCGCAGAGGAAGCGAATCCCCAAGCAGACTTTCTGCTAAGCGGGAAGCCTGACACAGGGCTCGATCTCATGACCCACGAGGTCAGGACCCGAGCTGAAACCAAGAGTCAGATGCTTAACTGACTGAGCCACCCAGGCGCCCCTATTCTTTGTAAGGCTACTATAACTGGAACTATTTCTTTAATTGCTCTGTAGAATTGTTCATTGCTAGTGCATAGAAATATAACTGATTTCTAAGTATTTGAGCACTGATCTTGTATCCTGCAATTTGGTCTCAGACTGTACCTTCTCAGTCTGTTTAATAGGTTACTTTTCTCCTCGGCCCTCTCAGAAGTGGGTGATTCCCAAGTTTCTTTCCTGGCTCTTTTCTCAGTTGACATCTTTGGTTCTTCATCTCAAGCCTTCCAGGCAGAACAGGGCCCACCAGACAGTTACATCCTCTATCACACTGCATTCATACTCAAGAGAGGAGCATGGAGATAGCAGCAGATCCAGGCTGCCCTATGTGCTTAATATGAAGCAAAGTGTTTTGGTTTGAACAGACAGAAAACCCTTGATATGTTCTACCCATTGCTCCTGGTGACTTGATTCACACAAAGACTGAAAACTGTCAGATGTGCATTTCTAACCCTGGTCTCATAAATCCCAGCTAGCGTCTCGATTAATAACTCATGCATGAGACTTTTTATGAGCTCTCATTATATATGAGGCACTAAACCGGAAGCCTGGAATGCAAAGATCCCTTCTGGAGTCCCCACCATCAGAGAACTGACAGTCCAGAGAATGGGAGAGATGTAGCTATATGTTTTGTGGACTTCTTCAATGTGGATGGCTGTCTATTCAGGAATAAGAAAGGCTTTTCCTTAACTGGCAAAACAACCTAGCAATTTTGCAATGAATATCATATAGGTTTATTTGTTGTGAACTTTTTAAAATGAAAAATATAGGGGCGCCTGGGTGGCTCAGTCGTTAAGTGTCTGCCTTCGGCTCAGGTCATGATCCCAGAGTCCTGGGATCGAGCCCCCCATCGGGCTCCCTGCTCCGCGGGAAGCCTGCTTCTCCCTCTCCCATTCCCCCTCCTTGTGTTCCCTCTCTCGCTGTGTCTCTCTCTGTCAAATAAATAAATAAAATCTTTAAAAAAAATAAAATAAAATAAAATGAAAAATATAAATGAATTCAGTAAAAAATTTACTTGTTAAGTAGAGTGCACTCAAAAGCAAATTGCTTTCCCATCCCAGGCCACCAGGGCTTCTGGTACCCCTCAAATAGTACCGTTCTTGTTTCTCCTGTATCTTTGCGAAACATCCATTTATATCCACATATGAAAGAGCAGAAAATCTTTTTTGTTTATTTTTACAATATGAACATGCTATGTGTAGTGTTCTGTACATGGGTTTTTTTTTTAAGCTTAAATATACCTAGAGACATTTCATATCCACCTACATAGACTAGGTTACTTTTTTTTTTTAAGCATATACTGCGTCTTCAATGTAAAGCCAAACGTGATAGATTATAATTATGGTAGATTTTGTAGAACCAGTAGTGTACTTTTTTATTCTTTTTTTTAATTTATTAACATATAATGTATTATTTGTTTCAGGGGTACAGGTCTGTGATTCATCAGTCTTACACAATTCACAGTGCTCACCATAGCACATACCCTCCCCAATGTCTATCACCCAGCCACCACATCCCTCCCACCCCACCCCCCACTCCAGCAACCCTCAGTTTGTCTCCTGAGATTAAGAGTCTCTTATGGTTTGTCACCCTCTCTGGTTTCATCTTGTTTCATTTTTCCCTCCCTTCCCCTATGATCCTCTGTCTTGTTTCTCAAATTCTTCATATCAGTGAAATCATATGATACTTATATTTCTCTGATTGACTTATTTTGCTTAGCATAATACCCTCTAGTTCCATCCATGTCATTGCAAATGGCAAGATTTCATATTTTTTTTTGATGGCTGCATAATATTCCATTGTATATATATACCACACCTTCTTTATTCATTCAGCCATTGATGGACATCTAGGCTCTTTCCATAGTTTGGCTATTGTGCACGTTGTTGCTGTAAACATTGGGGTGCATGTGCCCCTGCGGATCACTACATTTCTATCTTTGGGGTAAATACCCAGTAATGCAATTGCTGGGTCATAGGGTAGCTCTATTTTTAACTTTTTGAGGAACCTCCATACTGTTTTCCAGAGTGGCTGCACCAGCTTGCATTCCCATCAACAGTGTAGGAGGGTTCCCCTTTCTCCGCATCCTCGCCAACATCTGTCATTTCCTGACTTGTTAATTTTAGCCATTCTGACTGGTGTGAGGTGGTATCTCATTGCGGTTTTGATTTGGATTTCCCTGATGCTGAGCGACGTTGAGGACTTTTTCATGTGTCTGTTGGCCATTTGGATGTCTTCTTTGGAAAAATGTCTGTTCATGTCTTCTGCCCATTTCTTGATTGGATTATTTGTTCTTTGGGTGTTGAGTTTAATAAGTTCTCTATAGATTTGGGTTACTAGCCCTTTCTCTGATATGTCATTTACAAATGTCTTCTTCCATTCTGTCAGTTCTCTTTTGGTTTTGTTGACTGTTTCCTTTGCTATGCAAAAGCTTTTTATCTTGATGAAGTCCCAATAGTTCATCTTTGCCCTTGCATCCCTTGCCCTTGGCGATGTTTCTAGGAAGAAGTTGCTGTGGCTGAGATCAAAGAGATTGCTCTCACATTTAGGTGTTTCATCCATTTTGAGTCTATTTTTGTGTGTGGTGTAAGGAAATGGTCCAGTTTCATTCTTCTGCATGTGGCTGTCCAATTTTCCCAACACCATTTGTTGAAGAGACTGTCTTTTTGCCATCGGAAATTCTTTCCTGCTTTGTCGAAGATTAGTTGACCATAGAGTGGAGGGTCCATTTCTGGGCTCTCTATTCTGTTTCATTGATCTATGTGTCTGTTTTTGTGCCAGTACGATACTGTCTTGATGATGACAGTTTTGTAATAGAGCTTGAAGTCTGGAATTGTGATGCCACCAGTTTTGGTTTTCTTTTTCAACACTCCTCTGGCTATTCGGGGTCTTTTCTGGTTCCATACAAATTTTAGGATTATTTGTTCCTGCTCTGTGAAAAAAGTTGATGGTATTTTGATAGGGATTGCATTCAATGTGTAGATTGCCCTAGGTAGCATTGACATTTTAACAATATTTGTTCTTCCAATCCATGAGCATGGAACTTTTTTCCATTTCTCTATGTCTTCCTCAATTTCTTTCAAGAGTATTTTATAGTTTTCTGCATACAGAATCTTTGCCTCTACGGTTAGATTTATTCCTAGGTATCTTATGTTTGGATCCAATTGTAAATGGGATCGACTCCTTAATTTCTCTTTCTTCTGTCTTGTTGTTGGTGTATAGAAATGCAAATGATTTCTGTACATTGATTTTATATCCTGCCACTTTATTGAATTCCTGTATGAGTTCTAGCAGTTTTGGGGTGGAGACTTTTGGGTTTTCCACATAAAGTATCATATCATCTGCAAAGAGTGAGAGACTTCTTCTTTGCAGATTCAGATGCCTTTTATTCCCTTTGGCTGTCTGATTGCTGAGGCTAGGACTTCTAGTACTATGTTGACCAGCAGTGGTGATAGTGGACATACCTGCCATGTTCCTGACCTTAGGGGAGAAGTTCTCAGTTTTTCCCCATTGAGAATGATATTCACTGTGGGCTTTTCATAGATGGCTTTTATGATATTGAGGTATGTACCCTCTATCCCTACACTGTGAAGAGTTTTAATCAAGAAAGGATGTTGTACTTTGTCAAATGCTTTTTCTGCATCTATTGAGAGGATCATATGGTTCTTGTTCTTTCTTTTATTAATGTATTGTATCACATTGATTGATTTGTGGATGTTGAACCAACCTTGCAGCCCAGGAATAAATCCCACTTGGTCACGGTGAATAATCCTTTTAATGTACTATTGGATCCTATTGGCTAGTATTTTAGTGAGAATTTTTGTATCCATGTTCATCAGGGATATTGGTCTGTAATTCTCCTTTTTTTTTTTAAGATTTTATTTATTTATTTGACAGAGAGAGAGAGACAGTGAGAGAG
>NW_028050862.1:0-406 GCF_054177405.1 Leptonychotes weddellii
AAAGGGCGCTGCTTCGGGCCCAGCATCTGCTGCGGCGACGAGCTGGGCTGCTTCGTGGGCACGGCCGAGGCGCTGCGCTGCCAGGAGGAGAACTACCTGCCGTCGCCCTGCCAGTCGGGCCACCAGCCGTGCGGGAGCGGGGGCCGCTGCGCCGCCGCCGGCATCTGCTGCAGCCCGGGTGAGCCGGGGGCCGGGCGGGAGCGGGCGGGGGGCCGGGCGGGGGCGGGGACGGGAGCCGGCGGGGCGGGCGCTGACCCGGCGTCTCTCCTTGCAGACGGCTGCCGCGCCGAGCCCGCCTGCGACCCCGAGGCCGCCTTCTCCCAGCGCTGAGCCCGATGGCCCCGACGGTGGCGCAGCCACCCCCAGAAATAATGAAATAAAATAAAGCAGACTTTTTGCCCTCCAA
>NW_028050863.1:0-406 GCF_054177405.1 Leptonychotes weddellii
ATCACCTGACTCCAGTAATTCCTCTCTTAGAAATCTACCCAAGAGAAATCAAAATAAATGTCCACACAAATTCTTGGATGTGAATGTTCACAGCAGTGTGATTCCCGGTAGCCAAACAGTGGAAATGGCCTAATGTCCATCGGCTGGTGACCGGATAGACCAGATGTGGCGTGTCTACACCATGGAACATGAATCAGCAGTAAAAAGGAATGGAATACTGATACATGCCCAGCATGAGTGAATCTCAAAGCCAGTATGCTAAGCAAAAGATGTCAGACGCAAGAGACTACATTTTCTGTGTTTGCACTCACAGGAAATGTATGGAAAGGGCAAATCTGTACAGAGAGTAAATTCGTAGTTTTCTAGAACCTAGAACTGGGGATGGTGGTGGGGATTAACTATCAGA
>NW_028050864.1:0-406 GCF_054177405.1 Leptonychotes weddellii
CAGAAATGGTTATTCTACTTACTTCCTTCAAAATATCGAATTTCCTTCTGTAACTGCACTTTTATTCCCATATTGATTTCCACTGGGATCGGCAGTTTCTCGGGCACATCTCCCGACATTGCGGTGACCTTGGGGTCATCTGCAGAGAGACAGCTGGGAATGAGTCCTCCCACTAGTGCAGGACGACCAGGTTTGTGAATGAATCGGCCCCCCCTTGCTGACACTGGCTAAGTCATGACACAAAGAATCCACCTGACTGTGTGGAACACCATCTCCTGCCATATTCATAAGGTCTGGAGGAACAGGTTTGGACCAGAAGCCATCAGGTGGGGATCGACCACTTTCCGTCCCCTCCCCGTGGATACCGTGAAGCACAGGTGCATCTGGAAACCTAATTGAACCTGGA
>NW_028050865.1:0-406 GCF_054177405.1 Leptonychotes weddellii
AAAGGACCTTTGATGATGTGGAATTCGTTTGAGTGAATGAGAAATATGGGGAAAAGATGAAGAAATTTGGGTTCAAAGCCTTTGCTTCCTCAGATACAGTAGAACAACAAAGAAGACCATGGTTTGGGGACCAGAAGGATATGGGGCAGAACCATTATATATGTGCCTTTGAGGGAGGATTAGGGAAGTGCCTACTTCTTTTTTTTGCATTTTTTTTTTTTTTAAGATTTTATTTATTTATTTGAGAGAGAGAGAATGAGAGACAGAGAGCATGAGAGGGAGGAGGGTCAGAGGGAGAAGCAGACTCCCTGCCGAGCAGGGAGCCCGATGCGGGACTCGATCCCGGGACTCCAGGATCATGACCTGAGCCGAAGGCAGTCGCTTAACCAACTGAGCCACCCAGGCG
>NW_028050866.1:0-406 GCF_054177405.1 Leptonychotes weddellii
AAAAAGCCATGAATTCTATGTGCTGCATTCCTCTAGTGCTGGAGTTCTGCCGTTCTCATTGATTGGTAAACTTGGTCTTGGCTGGCTGTTCTTGCTGATCTTCTGGGGGAGGGGCCTGTTGCCATGGTTCTGAAATGTGTTTGTCCAGAGGCGGAATTGCCCCGCCCTTGCCCAGTCCGCGCTAAATAATCTGCTTGGGTTTTGCTCTTGGGAGCTTTTGTTCCCTGCAAGCTTTCCGTACAGCTTTGGAGGATGAGAGTGAAAATGTCAGCCTCCCAGTCTCTGCCCCGGAGGAGCCAAGAACTCAGGGCCCTACTCCTCAGTGCGCCCCCAGAGAAAAGCAGTCTTTTACTCCCGTCCCCCTGGTCTCTGGCCGCACTCTGTGCTCACCCGGCCTGTGACCGAG
>NW_028050867.1:0-406 GCF_054177405.1 Leptonychotes weddellii
ATGGCTGCTCATATAAAACCATCAACCTCGCAGCTTTACCGGGTGATGTCGGCACAGGTAAGATCACATTCTATACCAACACGAGTCTCTTTCACGACTTAAATGTATTCACAACTAGAGGTGGTGAGATGCTGAGTGAGGTCTTTCTGTTTCCCCCCAGGGCTAAGTGAAGCCTGCAGTGGGAGCTCAGATCTCCTCCGTCTATGCGGCCAGAGCCTCTTTCCAGGGCTGGTCCTGTCAGCAGGACTAGAACATCCCAAAGCCCTACAGGGGTTAACTATGGCTGGAAAACACAACACACCAAAACTCGGCCTGAAAGCAATCGGCACTCACTGTTTCTCACAGGTCTGTGCATCGGCAGGAGCTTTTCTGATCTGGGCTGGGTCAGTCGGCTCTGCGCCGTGCA
>NW_028050868.1:0-406 GCF_054177405.1 Leptonychotes weddellii
AAAGTCCCTTTTTCCACTATAAAATTTATCAATGCCACTTAGGTGGGAATATGGAAGACAGTCGGTGGTGTTGTGATAGCATTGTATGAGACAGATGGTGGCTACACTTGTGGTGAGCACAGCATAACTTGTCAAATCGCTATGTTTTACACCTGAAACTAATGTAGTACAGTGTGTCAATTATACTAAAAAAAAAAAAGCAAATCTATGGGTTGAGCGCACACTCCTGCTGCATTGACATCAGACCTGAGCCTTTTGACTAAGAAAGTACAACTGGAAGTAACATTGCCACATTTAAGAGGGAGTTTTAAGAAGTGATGTGGCTTTGCAGTGTCCTCTTTTCTTCTTTCATGGTATCAGAAATTTCTAGAGAGGTATGCTTTTTCAGCCTGGATAACCAAACTCA
>NW_028050869.1:0-406 GCF_054177405.1 Leptonychotes weddellii
ATGCAAAATGTTGCCAGTCCGGGCAGTCTAGTTTCAGGATCCCTGTTCCCAAGGCTCCCCACCCACAGGGAAGAGGCACCAGGTAGAGAGTGCAGCTCCTGGGGGAAGGGCGGATTCACCAGCCAGCGGTAGGTTCAAAGCCGGAGAGAGGAGCACCGTAGGCGGCTTCTGACCTACCCGGGGAGGGCACAGGAGGCTGCTAGAGCCACGGAGGCCGGTGCCAGACGAACCGGGGACCTGCCCTGGCCCCCGGCAGATGGAGCAAGGGCGGGTGTGGCGAACGGAAGCCTCCCCAAGAAGGCGCAGGCCGGCCTGACAAAGCAGGGCTGCGGTCTGTAGGCGGTGCCAAGTCAGGAGGAGTGGAGGTGGGGGCACGCAGGCCGTCATCAGATCAGCTGTGTGGAAA
>NW_028050870.1:0-406 GCF_054177405.1 Leptonychotes weddellii
AATCAAAATTAATGCAAAAAATCCATGATGATTAAAATATCAATTTTTTTGGTTTTGTTTTAGAGAGTGAGTACGCGTGCATGAGTGGGAGGTGGTGTGGAAGGGGCAGAGGGAGAGGGAGAGAGAGAATCTTTTTTTTTTTTTGAGACTTTATATTTTATTTTTATTTTTTTTTAATTTTTTTATTCTTATGTTAATCCCCATACATTACATCATTAGTTTTAGATGTAGTGTTCCACGATTCATTGTGCATAACACCCAGTGCTCCATGCAGAATGTGCCCTCCTCAATACCCATCACCAGGCTAACCCATCCTCCCACCCCCCTCCCCTCTAGAACCCTCACTTTGTTTTTCAGAGTCCATCGTCTCTCTCATGGTTCGTGGGAGAGAGAGAATCTTAAGCAG
>NW_028050871.1:0-406 GCF_054177405.1 Leptonychotes weddellii
GAGTCTAAATTTGCAATAAAATGAATTGAAAATAAAAATTACTGAATTTATAGATGAAACTCATAATTAACTTCTTTTTAAGGTTTATTGATTTATTTGAGAGAGACGAAGAGACAGAAAGCAGGGGGAGGAGCAGAGGGAGAGGGAGAAAAGCAGACTCCATCCTGAGTGTGGAGCCAGATGGTGGGGGGTAGGTGCTCCATCCCAGGACCCTGAGATCATGACCTGAGCTGAAATCCAGAGTTGACTGCTTATCCAACTGAGCCACCAGGTGCCCCAAAACTCATAATTAACTCATAATTAAGTAAAAACAATTTATATCCATATGCATATCTACATGAAGGGCAAATATCCTTATATTTCAAATTGGGTCCTCTAAAATGGCAATATTGGTTTATAAAAAATC
>NW_028050872.1:0-9007 GCF_054177405.1 Leptonychotes weddellii
TTCTCTCTTCTGCCTCATTTATCTTAGCAGTTAGAGCCTCCATTTTTTATTGCACCTCATTAATAGCCTTTTTGATTCTGACTTGTTTAGATTTTAGTTCTTTTATTTCTCCAGAAAGGGATTCTCTAGTATCTTCCATGCTTTTTTCAAGCCCAGCTAGTATCTTTATAATCGTCATTCTGAACTCTAGTTCCAACATCTTACTAATGTCCGTATTGATTAGGTCCCTGGCAGTCGTACTGCCTCTTGTTCTTTTTTTTGAGGTGAGTTTTTCCATCTTGTCATTTTGTCCAGAGGAGAACAGATGAATGAGAGAACAAAATGCTAACAGGGTAACAACGACCCCAGAAAAATATACACTAAACAAATCAGAAGAAACTCAAAACTGGAGGGGAAAGAAAGGGAGAGAAAGAAAAAAGAATATGATCAAATATGATCAGGTTGGTGAACAGATCAGTGCCACACACTAGATTTTTGGCATATTTTGGTCTGTTAGAAGACACTACCTCCCAAAATTTGAAAGAAAGAAAAACTTGTATATGTACAAAAATAAGGATAAATATGATGAAGGGATGGAATATGACTGTAAAGATGAAAATTATAAAAGATTTTATAAAAGGAATTGATAAGTTGGTTGAAAAAAGGAAGAAGAGAAATTTAAAAAGAACAAAAAAAAAGCAGGGGGAGAGAATGTCATCAGACAGGAGACTAGAACAAAGCCATACACTAGAGATTTAAGGTATATTTTGGTCTGTTAGAAGAAACTGTATCCCAAAATTTTAAAGAGAGAACAACTTATATATATACAAAAAATAGGTTAACTAAAATGAAGGGATAGAATATGACTCTAAAAATGAAAAATAAAAAAGATTTTTAAAAAAGGGATTGACAAGATGCTGAACAAGGGAAAAAAAAATTAAAAAAATAGAAAAGGAAAAAATTAAAGAAAATTTTTAAAATTTACTTTTAAAGACAAAAGAATCATGGGGAAAAAAAGCCATGAATTCTACCTGCTGTATTCCCCTAGTGCTGGAGTTCTGCCATTCTTATTGATTGGTAAACTTGGTCTTGGCTGATCTTCTGGGGGAGGGGCCTGTTGTAGTGATTCTCAGATGTCTTTGCCTGAGGTGGAATTGCCCCGCCCTTGCCGGGTAGGGCTAAGTAATCTGCTCGGGTTTGCTGGTGGTAGCTTTTGTTCCCTGAAAGCTTCCTGTACAGCTTTGGAGGACGAGAAAGAAAATGGTGGCCTCCCAATATCGAGGGCAATAGAATCTTTTTTTTTTAATTATGTTAATCACCATACATTACATCGTTAGTTTTTGATGTGGTGTTCTATGATTCATTGTCTGCGTATAACACCCAGTGCTCCATGCAGTACATGCCCTCTTTAATACCCATCACCAGGCTAACCCATCCCCCCACCCCCCTCCCCTCTAGAACTCTCAGTTTGGTTCTCAGAGTCCATAGTCTCTCATGGTTCGTCTCCGAGGGTGACAGAATCTTAAGCAGACTTTGAGCTAAGCACAGAGCCTGGTGTAGGGCTCGATCTCTCGACCCTGAGATCACTAACTGAGCAGAAACCAAGAGCTGGATACTTAACCGACTGTGCCACCCAGGCACCCCCAACATCCCACTTTAAATAATTAAAAGAACAACTAGAGGGGTGCCTGGCTGACTCAGTTGGTGGAGCATGTGACTCATGATCTTGGTGTTGTAAGTTTGAGCCCCAGGTTGGGTGTAGAGATTATTTAAAAAAATAAAATCTTAAAAAAAATTAAAAAGAATAACTAGAAAGAAGACCAACAAAGGAAACAGAACACTTTAATTAACACTACAGACCAACTGGACCCAAAAGATATCTATAGAACACTCTACCTAACAGCAGCACAATACATATTTTTCTCAGGAGTACCAGGAACATTCTCCAGAATAGATGAATAAAAGAAGCCTCAATAAACTTAGTAATATGAAAATCAGACAAAGTATGTTCTCTGCAATGAGATAAGACATAAGTAACAGAATGTTACTGAATGTAATGAGATAAGACATAAGTAACAGAAACTAGAAAAATCCACAAATATGTGGAAGTTAAACAACACACTCTTAAATAATCAACAGATCAGAGAATAGGGAAATTAGAAAATACCTTGAGATGAATGCAAATGAAAACACAACATGCTGAAAACTTACAGGATTCAGTTAAACTCAGTGCTTAGAGGAAAACATTTAGCATAAATACCAATATATATAAAAAAAATCTCATCAATAACCTGAACTTCCACATTAAGAAAGTACAAAAAGTGGAGAAAATTAAATCAAAATAAGCAGAAAGAAGTAAAGATTAGAGCAGAAATAGGTGAAATAATAGAAAAACAATACAGATTCCCATTCATTTGTCTATTGCCTATGGCTACTTTCAGGCTACAACAGTAGAGCTGAGTAACTGGAACAGAGACCATACAACCCCACAAAGTCTAAAATATGTTCTATTTAGGACTTTAATAAAAAGTTTGGAATAAATAAAAAAAAAAAAAAAAGGGGGCGCCTGGGTGGCTCAGTTGGTTGGGCGACTGCCTTCAACTCAGGTCATGATCCTGGAGTCCCGAGATCGAGTCCCGCATCGGGCTCCCTGCTCGGCAGGGAGTCTGCCTCTCCCTCTGACCTTCCTCCCTCTCATGCTCTCTGTCTCTCGTTCTCTCTCTCTCAAATAAATAAAAAAATAAATAAAAAAAAAAGTTTGGAAGACTTCTGGTTTCAGCTCCAACATGTAAAGAGCTTGGAAGTCATCACTCCCATCTTTAAAACAAGACGAAAGGTGAACAAACTGAAAACAAATGCCTTTTCTTAGACCCATCAGAGAATTAAGATCACAGGACAAACTGTCACCCAGAAATTTGAGAGAGAGCCAAACACAGAGAAGCACACTGAGATCAGCTTACCTTGAGCAAAAGATGCTGGAGTCTTCAACTGCTATGAATACTTCAGTGATAAACTTGACAAATGGCTGGAGGCTGAGTGTGATTGAGAAACTCCTTGGGGGACCCAATCTTAGGGGAACCCGAACATTCTTATGAATTTTACCTCAAAGATCCCCACCAGATTCTCAGGGTAATGACCCCCCAAAATACCTGCCCATTTTAGTCACAGGGAGGGGTTAAGTAACCATTTTGAAATACACCCAAAGCATTCTCTGTAGTAAAGGCCAATGCTCCAAGTAAAATGATGTTACTATACCCTTATATGACCGAGGGAAGGGCATTCAGCCAAGTCCAGCCCCTCCCTTATTTAACCTAAGAGGAAAAAAAGCAAAAAACTAAGGAGCATTTCTGAAAGTCACAGCCCAAGGACTCAGGTCCACTAAAAGGCTGAAAGTTGTTCATAAAATTATGGAACGATTCCTCTCCCACAACAACTTAGCACATCAACAGGGCTCCAGTATAATAATAGTGGATTATAACTGAGAGAGTGGGAAGACACAGATTCTTTTTAAAAGGGATTGCTTAGGGAAACCTAAGACAACAGGGGAGAAAAAAATAAAAGTACACATGAGGAAACTGAATCCTATGTCACCTACAGCTGTAACATGACATACAGCCTAGCTCCTAACCACGTTAACATAAAACCTCTTACTTAAGGCCTATTTCCCTCTGTTTCAATTATCCCATAGATCATGTCCAGTGTTCAACAAAAGATTACAATGGCATACTAAAAGGAAAGAAAATAAACAACAACAACAACAAAAAAAAACCTAGAATTTGAAGTGACAGAGCTAACACCAGAACCAGATTTGGTAGGGGGTGAGGAAAATGTTTTAGATTACATAGTGGTGATGGTTGTATGACCTGTTAACTATATTAAAAACAACTAAATTTTACACTTTAAAAGGGTGAACTTTATGGTATTTGATCTGTTAAAAATGGTTTTTAAAAAGCCTTACATGATTTATAACTTTTTCCAAAACAAAAGTTTTCCTAGCCTATCTACACCCACCCAATTTGTGAAAATAACATTGTAGAATAAAATAAATCTATTGAAATTATAATAACTGAATGGTAAATTTTAAGAGTTATGATTTTTTTTGCATAATTATTTGCTATCCATAACACTAACATTAAGAGAGCAAACATATTTTCTTTTCTCCATTCAATAAATATATACTTAATGTCTGCCTCATATAAGAAACTGTACTATGTTGTTGGGATACAAAAATGAAGTTGACAGTCCCATAAAACAAGGCAACATATGAAAAGCAAAGACTACAAAGGGCACAATGGAGTTAAGTTTAAGAATATAGGAGAGCATGTCCAGCTAGGTGATCAAAGAAGGCTTCATAGTAGAGGCAGCACTTTAACTGGGCCTTTTTGATTTATTTAACAAATGCTGAAGGGCTTATTATATTCAGGTAATATGCCAGGTGCTAGGAAAACAAAATTAAAAATGAAATGGATTCTCTCACTGATGTGTATGTACAAATATGTGTGCTTATTTACATATGTATGGATACCTAAACCAAGTATAAAGTAAGGGGAGCACTCTTGAAGAATAAGTGGATGTCAACAAAGAAGCATAAACCCCTTCAATGGCTCCCTGTGGCCTTTCAGAGAAATTTCAACTGCAAATATATGGCCTCAAGTTTCCTCATGAATAAGCCTCTGATTAAATTCCTATGTGACTTCCTCCACTACTTTATTGCATCTGTACTCTGTGTTGGCTATTCTGTCCTCTCCTATTTTCCCCATCCTTCTATCCATTCATTTAAGTACTAATTGAGAGCCCCACTAAACACAAGGCAAGGTACACGGATACTGCACCACACAGGATAAACAGGGTTCTAGCCCTTGTGAAGTTGATATTCTGTAGAAGGATAAAGATATTGAACTAATAAGACTACTGTTAATTACATTTGACATATGCAACAGGAAAAAAAATACAGGAGTCCAAGAATATACAATGAATATACAATGAATGAATATACAAATACTCTGAGGTATTTGACTTCATATTTAGTGAGTAGCAAATATTCTACATTCCTTGGTAAAAACATATGTGACAGAGGATGAAAGATAAACCCTTAAAACATTCAGGGGACTGCCATCACAGTGAAGTTGCTAAGAGTTCAGCCATATGGGGCACGTCACAATATTTCTATCAAAGTGAAGGGCAAGTTGCTTCATCTTGTACACTCCACCACTGAGAAAGAGGCACATGGGTCACTTTGGATTCAGAAGGCAACATATCCTCTATTTGAATGTTCTAGTTTGAGTAATTTACTTAGTAACTCATAGTTTTGAACGGATCCCAGAGCTTCCAGGCAAGCTGATCTTGGGCCATATGACCCAGAAGACCCAAGGTAGGGGGAAATAATCATGGCAATACCCTTAGGGTTTGGGGGGAAAAGCCTATTCCTCTTCTACTGATGAAGATTATCCTTTTGAGAAAGTTCTAGGCTTGCTACCGGGCTCCCAAGACTAAATACCTGACCCATGGGATACCAGATAACCATGCAACATGAGCTGTCCATGGTGAGCTGCCCAGTGTAGTGCAATAAAAAACACAAAGAATACAGAAAGGAATAAAAACTGGAGCTAGGCAATCATGCTCATAGTTGACATTCAGGTAACAGCAAGACTGAATCAAATCCCTTTACAAACACTGTCAGGTGAGTAAAAGTTATTAGTTTGGCCTTCTTTCAATTCCCAAGACATGCTATGTAGGCTCTTTTCTTCTTAGAGCCTTCACACACATTGTTTTCACTGCTGGTGAGGCTCTTTCCCAGCTTTTCAGAGGGCTGGTTCCTTCTCATCTTTCATGTCTCAGCTTCAATGTCACCACCCAGAACAGACTTCCCTGACCACACTGTCTAAAGCTCTGCCCTTACCCCCACACTGTTATCATCTATCACATACTTTCCTTTTCCCTTTTGTGCCATGTGTTACAATTTGCTGTTATATATTTGTCTGTTTATATGAATACTGTGTATCTCTTCCATCAGACTGTAAGTCCCACAAGAAGTCAAGAATAATATCTGCTTTTCTCACCATTGTATACCCAACGGTTGGCACAATGTCTTATACACCACAACACTAAAATTTGTGGAATAAATAAGTACAACTGCTTGGACTCTTATCCTCTCAGGAATGGTATTTGGCCTTCTCCTTCTATAAACCCAGTATTCCATCTTTTGCACCATCCTTCTTGCACACCGACAGTGATTTGGGAGACCTACCATCGAAATTAAAGTGCATAAAGTCAGAAGAAATTGGGGAGTTACTCTTTGGCATTTTCTTAAACCTTAGACTATGGGACTCTACTTCTCTATAAATGCTATACTGCAAGTTAGAGTATAATTCAATATTTAACAAAGAAAGCTCAGTATTTCCTATGGGTGATTTTGACCTAATGTTAATTTTGACTGCTTTCAGCACTGGCTTAAAACATGGAAACAGGAAGAAAAGGAGAAATAAGGTATATTTTTGTGACAAAATTTCTGAGCTGAAAAATTAACTGAAGTGAGATGAAAGGAGAGGTACGGCCTTGTCTTACTTTTAGGCAATTACTGAAGAAGTCTCAGACCCAACCTCTTCTGTAGCCAAAAGGAAACTTTTGCTGACTTTCTAAATGTTTAGGTATGATTTTTTAACCTAACACTGTGGTTTTTATTATTGTCATATTTATACTAATAAATAAGCAGAAAGCAGAAAAGAGCCCGAAGAATGTACTCATAATTGGGAACTTCTTTCATTTCACCAACCAACAGAAGGCATATTACTAAGAAAATTCCTACAACAGTTTGACATCTTCAGTACATGAGAAACATTCATTGCAGCATGGAAACATACCTATCTCCCTAGCTGTTTCCACATCCAGGTCCTGGACTGGCTCTTTTTCTCTGTGTTTCTCTCCGACATTTTCTTCTGTTCTTTTCTGAAGATTACATCATGGGTCTCCTGGGCCTCTGCAGTAGGAAAGAAGACGAGGGCAAAGCAAAAGGATGACATTTTCAAACTATCAAATGTCAAGAAAAAGAAAATATCACTTACTCAGCAACAAAAACCTTATTATGCAACTAGTATCTGCACTTCTGTATCCTCAGGGATTCTAGTATCAGCATTAACTGGTCATTTAAAGTCATCTTCACGATTAGCATCTTGTTAACATTTACCAACTTTGTCAGGTTAAAAAAAAAAAACTTCATGTTTTAACTAGGGGATTAATTACAATCGCAGTATAATAATTTTCTTTAAAACAGTTAAACAACAGAGTTTCATATTGATAGTATTCAGCTTAGTCTTGGTTTACTATTGTATTTTAATACTGATTTACTTGAATGAGGCTTTCTTTATCCATAGAAATAATTTTATATAGTGCTTCACAGTTTAAAGATGATATCATATGCATCTTCTCATCTTTATGTCAACAATTAGAATAATGAAGGGCTGGCAATATCAAATAAGTGTAAGAATAGATGACATTCGTATTCATGGTTTTGTGATTTTTTAAAAAAAATAGTACTTGATTGTCTATGAAGTTTTGTTTGGGGAAAATAAACCCACACACCAAGGCAAAGGGTATACCAAACTCTCCTAAGTTTAATGCACATGTTATTTAAAATTCATTTATTAATTTCTATTCCTTTTCTTGAAATGGTCTTTAATAAAAACTTCAAAAATGATTACTACTTCTATTGGCTTTTCTTAAGAATTCATAAAAAGACATTGATATTGTAGCTTTTTGACTAGCATTATTTCCCTTCTATTTGTTAATAAGTTCTTGAATTTTAAATTTTATGATAGTGATAAGGCTGAAGTTTGGCATACTGTATATAGTTACCAATGGTAATATTATCATGAAGCATTTAAAACTGAACATTTACTTTTTCTTAGTGATGGAAAGAAGTTTGTTGTTTGTGTAATAATAGTACATGGTAAGAACATGTTTAGTACTATTTACACTCTATTTTATGTAACATTACCATGGGAAATGGACTTCAAATAAATGGAGTAAATAAACAACACATCATAGTGATATAAGTAGAATAATAGTGTGAAGATGGAAACATTGTAAGTTTCCCCACAGTTTTTCACAAAAGTAATTACTAGACTTGTCATTAAAATCACCTTGTCTGGGGCGCCTGGGTGGCTCAGTTGTTTAAGCGACTGCCTTCGGCTCAGGTCATGATCCTGGAGTCCCTGGATCGAGTCCCGCATCGGGCTCCCTGCTCAGCAGGGAGTCTGCTTCTCCCTCTGACCCTCCCCCCTCTCATGTGCTCTCTCTGCCAAATAAATAAATAAAATCTTTAAAAAAAAAAAAAAATCACCTTGTCTTCTTTCCTACCAAGGCCATCAACATATATATTAGGTTTTTCATTGTAGAAAGTTTGGAACACCCAGAAGAACATAAGGAATGTATATAGATATTAATTATCTCTAGTAATCCTATCATACAGAGATAACTATTAACATTTCAGTTTACATCCTCCTTGTCTACTATACAGATGTGTATGTGATTACAGTGATATTACATATAATTTATTTTATATATATATCTATAATTAGGGTTGTCTTGTATGTTGTTTTGGTATTTCTTTTTGTCATTACATAGCTACTTTTTCCCCATCATCAAATAGTCTTCTAAAATACGAAAAGCATGACTGGGGGGTGAGGGGTAGATTGTTAAAATATTTTCACCGATACATTAGAGGTCACTAAAAGTCATTTAAAAATCAATACATCGCTAAAAAATATGAGTAAGAAACAGTTAACTAACAAACAGATCTATGTTTTTATTAACATATACTTTTACAAATTCTTTTTTTTTTAAAGATTTTATTTATTTATTTGACAGAGAGAGAGATAGCGAGAGCAGGAACACAAGCAGGGGGAGTGGGAGAGCGAGAAGCAGGCTTCCTGCCGAGCAGGGAGCCCGATGTGGGACTCGATCCCAGGACCCTGGGATCATGACCTGAGCCGAAGGCAGACGCTTAACGACTGAGCCACCCAGGCGCCCA
>NW_028050873.1:0-406 GCF_054177405.1 Leptonychotes weddellii
GCCCTGTCTCTTTTTTTCTTTACTACTAAACTGTTTCAAAGAAATATCTAGGCTAACTGCTTATACCTCCTCAATCATAAAAAATTAAACATGCCACTTTGCCTTAAACATGCTCCTGGCTGGGTCAGTTGGTAGGACATGTGACTCTTGAGTTCAACCCCCATGTTGGGCATAAAGATTACTCAAAAAAAAAAAAAAAGTGTTGGGCGCCTGGGTGGCTCATTCGGTTAAGCGACTGCCTTCGGCTCAGGTCATGATCCCAGGGTCCTGGGATCGAGTCCCGCATCGGGCTCCCTGCTCTGCGGAGAGCCTGCTTCTCCCTCTCCCACTCCCCCTGCTTGTGTTCCCTCTCTCGCTGTGTCTCTCTCTGTCAAATAAATAAATAAAATCTTTAAAAAAAAAAAAA
>NW_028050874.1:0-406 GCF_054177405.1 Leptonychotes weddellii
AGTCCGGTCTCATTGTACTTTAATGCTGACATTTGAGTTATTTTCCTAAAAAGAATCTCCCTTGAGAATCCACAAGTTCTAATAGAACAGCGAGAGTCCCCAATGGATGAGCTCATTTCTCTTGGATGCTGCCCCTTGTGTTTTAGGTGACAAAAGACATACGCTGAGCCTTAGGAATAGATGCTAGGAAATGCTAGGAAAGCCCAGCCAGAGTAATTTATAAAAGAAATAAACATTTACAACAACAAAGCTCAGAGCATTTAAAGCATACTTCTTGCTATTAGCTGTTTGCAAAGACCATAAACTCCACGAGAACTCTGAAATGCAGACTGTGACTTATAACCCTGATAGTATTCCACACTGATTACATATTGGAGGTACTTAAGAATATTCATTGATTGAATAC
>NW_028050875.1:0-406 GCF_054177405.1 Leptonychotes weddellii
CTCTCTTCTGCCTCATTTGCCCTAGCTGTTAGAGCATCCAATTTAGACTGTATTTCACTTAAAGCATTTTTAAATTTCGGCCCGATTAGATTTCATTTCTGTACTAAGAGATTCTCTTGTGTCTTTTATGCTTTTGTCAAGCCCAGCTCTAACTTTATAATTGTTATCCTGAATTCCAGCTCTGACATTTTACTTATATATGTATCAATTATTTCTGTGGCAAAGAACCATTAAATCTAGTTCTTTCTTTTTTTATGAATTCCTCCTTCTAGTCATTTTGCCCAGATGGAATGAATGAATGAGAGTACAAAATCAAAAATATCAACCACGATCCAAGTGAAATACACACTAGACAAATCCAAAGAGGTCAGAAACCAAAAAAAGAAAGGAATAAAAGAAAAAAAAA
>NW_028050876.1:0-406 GCF_054177405.1 Leptonychotes weddellii
CCGCCTCACCGGAGGCCGTGGTCATGCAGATTCGCAGGAGGCTCCTCACAGTCACGCTCTCGGGGGTCAGATGGTTTCTGTCTGTTGCACTCTGGGAAGTGGCCGGGACCCCCAGAGACGAGGGGCCTTAGTCCACGCAGCACGTCAGCACCACCCACCGTGGCCTGGGGGTGTGGGGCACTGAGCGCGCTGACGGGGACCAGAACTCCTTGGAGAAGAGGCTTCCTGCTCCACAGGCCAGGTCTGGAACCTTCCTCAGGCTGTGTATTCACAGCCGGGGGTGGGGGGCAGAGCTGAGACCCAGTTTGCCCTCTCTCCATTCTTGGGGCCAGCGATGGGGCCGGGGCACCTCAGAGACACAGGGGAGCAAGATTTGGCACCATCGAGCGGATGTGTGAGCAAGAAG
>NW_028050877.1:0-406 GCF_054177405.1 Leptonychotes weddellii
CACTTCCAAAGTGCCTCCTGGTGGTGTGCATGTGCGTGGGGGGGGTGGGGGGTGGGAATGATGTACCACTGTAGCTTAGAACGAGTGGCCTACATCTTAGAACACAAGGCTTGAGTCGGGGGGGGCGGAATTCTGCCTTTTGATTTTTCAAATTTCCTACAGCAAGAACAAGGCAAAAATTAGTATCTCAACACACCATAGATTATTTCATTATACAGGTTATAGAAATAATGAAAGCAACAATGCAAACACCCAGGCTTTATGTCAAGTTTAGCATATCCGGAAAGAACTAAGCAGCCTTCTCTCCTCCAGCTTATCTACCCATTTCCACATTCATAGCATGGATTCTGTTATGACCTGAAATTATGCTGCTCCTGAAAGCATTGATTCAAACATCATTCTTGAA
>NW_028050878.1:0-406 GCF_054177405.1 Leptonychotes weddellii
CTAGAATTCTAAAGTATCCTAAGTGAGTCGCAAATGTCAAACTTCCGAGAGGAGAGAACTCTCCAAACTGTGTGTGCAACTGCTACACTGGAATACTATTTCAGAACAGAAGTGCCAACAAAGTATATACAGATAAAGACATGATGTGTGCACATTTTAGAAAGAACACAAGATGGATAAGTCCTTACAGGCTCAGCTTTAGCTGCTGCTTTCAATTGCCTCTAATAATTTTATACAGTATGTTCACTGGTAATTCTGCTCTCAAATAAATGAGTGTCAAAACTGATTAACTTTTTTAAAGGCTTTCACAGTGATTTTTACATCTCTTAAAAAAGAGCTCGTTGAAAATGACAAAAAAAATCTCAGAGATGAGGATTTTATATATCCTGACAAGAATTACCAGGAG
>NW_028050879.1:0-406 GCF_054177405.1 Leptonychotes weddellii
ATCTTTAAAAAAAAAAAAAAAAAGGGGCGCCTGGGTGGCTCAGTTGGTTAAGCGACTGCCTTCGGCTCAGGTCCATGATCCTGGAGTCCCAGGATCGAGTTCCGCATCGGGCTCCCTGCTTGGCGGGGAGTCTGCTTCTCCCTCTGACCCTCCTCCCTCTCATGCTCTCTGTCTCTCATTGTCTCTCTCGCAAATAAATAAAATCTTAAAAAAAAAAAAAAAGAAAACAATATCATCCTTCAGGAATCTCTATCTATAGCTACAAAGGATTCAACACACTCCTTTCTGGACCACTTCCAGACTTGTATGCGATACATGCTTTGGATGATTTACTTTGAGCCAAGAATTACTATCTGGTATTTGTGGGTATGGTAGTTACCTTTAGCTCTATGTAGGCACCTGGAAT
>NW_028050880.1:0-406 GCF_054177405.1 Leptonychotes weddellii
AAAAACTTCATTTTTTGTTTTTTTTATAGATTTATTTGAGAGAGAAAATGAGAGAGTGAGCAAGCATGAGCAGGAGGAGCAGAGAGAGAGGGAGAGAGAGTCTCAAGCCAACTCTGAGCTAAGCACGGAGACAGACATGGGGCCAGATCCCATGACCTCAAGATCACGACCTGAGCCAAAACCAAGAGTCGGATGTTTAACTGACTGAGCCACTCAGGCACCCCAAAACTCTATTCTTAATGCATCATTTACAGTCTCTGGTTTCACTTTCATTACAATGGAATAAAACATAAATGTGTTACTCTTTTAGCCGTATGATCCAGCAATCCCACTTCTGGGATTTTAAGGAATTTAAATTGGAGTCTTGCAGAGATACTTGCACTCTCATGTTAATTGCAGCATTAAT
>NW_028050881.1:0-406 GCF_054177405.1 Leptonychotes weddellii
CTGGAAGTAGCCCCAGTCGCTCTGTGGCCCTTAAGCCAGCCTCCCCATCCCTGCCTCTCACCCAGCCCCTCCTTCTTATTCTGAGGGTCTCCCTGCCCCCTCACCCCAGTCCCCCACATGCTGGCAAAGTTGCCATCCCCGGAAGCCCCTCTTGTCTGCAGCTCCCTCCTCCAGGAGGCCAGGTGGATCAAGGGGTGCCGGGAAGAGACTCAGGCAGGGCTGGCTTCTGCCAAGCCCCGAGAGCTGCCGTTCCCAGAGCGGTCACATTTTCATAGTATCTGGGTGGCTGAATCTTTTCCAAAGACAAATGCGAGCCCAAGAAAGCCAGGGCCCCCTGTCCCCTGAGTGGTGGGACCTGTCCGTACCAGCAGCCGTTCTTCCCTGGTGCAGCGGGACAGGGCCAGGA
>NW_028050882.1:0-406 GCF_054177405.1 Leptonychotes weddellii
CGCCTGGGTGGCTCAGTCGGTTAAGCGTCTGCCTTCAGCTCAGGTCACGATCCCAGAGTCCTGGGATCGAGCCCCACATGGGGCTCCCTGCTCAGCGGGGAGCCTGCTTCTCCCTCTCCCACTCCCCCTGCTTGTGTTCCCTCTCTCGCTGTGTCTCTCTCTGTCAAATAAATAAATAAAATCTTTAAAAAAAAAAAAAGAGTAAGAACTCAGTAAAATTTGCTAAACAACTGAAACACATAATTGTGGTAAGCCTTTAATTATCTCCTCAGATATAAATTTATAATGCTATTATAAATTTTGAACCAAATCAATGTTTTTGATTATTGCATGAATGTAAAAAAACCCAAAACAACAACAACAAAAAACCTCTTCCATAATTAAGACAGTGTGCTATTGGCAAAAG
>NW_028050883.1:0-9006 GCF_054177405.1 Leptonychotes weddellii
ATCGGGTTCCCTGCTCAGTGCAGAGCCTGCTTCTCCCTCTCCCTCTGCCACTCCCTCTGCTTGTGCTCTTCTGTCTATCTCTCTGTCAAATAAATAAATAAAATCTTTAAAAAAAAAAAAAAAAGAATAGGAAACCGGGGCGCCTGGGTGGCTCAGGGGTTGAGCTTCTGCCTTCAGCTCAGGTCATGATCTCGGGGCCCTGGGATCAAGTCCCACGTCAGGCTCCTTGCTTGGCGGGGAGCCTGTTTCTCCCTCTGCCTGCCGCTGCTCCCCCTGCTTGTGCTTGCTCTCTCTCTGTAAGATAAATGAATAAAATGTTTAAAAAGAAAAAAGAATAGGAAACCCAGAAATAAACCCTCAATTATTGGTCAATTTATCTCCAACAATGCGGGAAAAAATATCCAATGGGGAAAAAGTCTCTTCAACAAATGGTGTTGGGAGAACTGGACAGTGACATGCAAAAGAATGAACCTGGACCTATTTCTTACATCATACACACCAAAAACAAAAAAAAAATTCAAAATGTATTAAAGACCTTGTGAGACTTGAAATGTGAGACTTGAAATCATAAAAAATCCTAGAAGAGAGAACAGGCAGTAATTTCTCTGACATCAGCTATAGCAACTTTTTTTTTCTAGATAGGTCCCTGAGGTAAGAGAAATAAAAGCAAAAATAAATTACTGAGAATACATCAAGATAAAAAAACTTCTGCACAGTGAAGGAAACAACAAAACTAAAAGGCAACCTATGGAATGGGAGAAGATATTTGCAAATGACATATCTGATAAAAGGTTAGTATCCAAAATATAAAAGAACTTATAAAACTCAACACCCCCCCAAATAATCCAATTTAAAAGTGGGCACAAGACATGAACAGACATTTCTCCAAAGAAGACAACCAGATGGCCAACAGATCCAAGAAACATGCCCAACATCACTCACCATCAGGAAAATGCAAATCAAAACTACAATAAGATATAACCTCACACCTGTCAGAATGGCTAAAATCAACAACATAAGAAACAGCAGGTGTTGGTGAGAATGCGGAGAAAAGGGAACCTTGTTACACTGTTAGTGGGCATGCAAACTGGTGCAGTCACTGTGGAAAACACTATGGAGGTTCCTGAAAAAGTTAAAATAAGGGCTCCCGGCTGGCTCAGTCAGTTAAGTGTCTGCCTTTAGCTTAGGTCATGATTCCAGGGTCCTGAAATGGAGCCCCGTGTCAGGCCCCCTTCTCAGCAGGGAGTCGGCTTCTCCCTCTCTCTCTGCCCCTCCCCAACAATCACATGCTCTCTCTCTCAAATAGATAAAATAAAATCTTAAAAAAAAATAAAAATAGAACTATCCTAAGATTCAGCAATCACACTACTGAGTATTTACCCAAAGAATACAAAAACACTAATTCAAAGAGATACATGCCCCCTTATGTTTATAGCAGCATTATTTACTATATATATACACACACACACACACACACAATGGGCTGCTTCCATATTTATATATATGGAATTTATATATTTATATATATATTTTATATATTTATATATATATGAAATGTACACACACACACACACACACACTGGAATATTGTTCAGCCATAAATAAGAGTGAAGTCTTGCCATTTACAACAACATAGATGGAGCTAGAGAGTATAATGCTAAGCAAAAGAAGTTAGAGAAAGATAAATACCGTATGACTTCACTTATATATGGAATTTAAGAAACAAAACAAAAACAAAGCAGAGAGAGAGAGAGAAATCAAGAGATAGACTCTTAACTATAGAGAACAAACTGATGGTTACCAGAGGGGAGGTGGGTGGGGAGATGGGTGAAAGAGGTGATGGGAATTAAGGAGTACATTTAATCATGATGAGCACAAGTGATGTATGGAAGTGTTGAAACACTATATTGTACACCTAAAACTAATGTAACAATCTACGTTAACTAACTGGAATTAAAATAAAAACTTAAAAAAAATAAAACTTTAAATGCTTATCCAGTTAATTGCCAGACAACACATACACAGATGCGTGCGCACACACACACACGCACACACACACACACATCACAGACACACAGTCCTACACATCTTCTAAGGATATAAAATTATTTTCAGACCCAGTGATGTTTAAGTCTATATTAATAAAGAATTATCATTTTCCTAAAGCAATAATCTATAGAGATATTACATGTCTGAAATGAAGATATTCTTATATTATGCGAAGCAATTTTAACCTTCATTATAGCTATATCTCGTTTCCCAAACTATACCCATACACAAAACTGTCCATAATAAAATGTCCCATTATTGAAAATTCTCCCCCAAAAAGCCATTTACTTCTGATTATTCAGATTATACAAGAAACTGGCTAAAGAAGAAGTTAAAGAGTCTTCAGTTTTTCACTAATTCAAGATGGAAATAATTAGGCAATGTGACCCTCACTATGCCCCAGGTACGCGTCCACACAACAACTATCTTCACATTACAGCACCCCTCACCTTATCTGACAGATGAGGAGGATCCCATGGAATATCTATGCTCTCCCAGCCAGGAGAAACCTTCACATGTCATAGAATATTTTTAGCATATGAGAATTAAATTTATTTTAAAGGGAACATTACAAACTAATTTTTTAAACTAATTAAACCAATTTAAACAGAACTAATTATTTTAAAATAATAGTTCTTAGAAAAGTGCTGGAAAAATTGAGGTTGGATCTTTATTTTATATCATAGACCAACTAAACTATATGTCATCCAATAAATTTAAAAGTTATATGTAAAAAAAGTAATCTTAAGACACCAAAAAACAATATAGACACATGTAAAAGGATGATGCTCTATGGAAATATAATGAGATGAATAGGGTGACATATTTAAGTGCACATTTTATGAATTTTTTAAATTCCAGAATAATTACAAAGAACATTAAAAGATTGAAAAAACTTGTAAATTTTGTAATAATAATGATCAAAGTTAATTTCATTAATATGTAAAAATGTCATAAATCTAAAATTATTACAATATACAGCAATAAACAATAGAAATAGATGTAAAAGAATGTATATAATTTTTTATAGAAGTGATTTACCTTAATACTGATACAATTATTTAATTTGAAATAACTAAGTTCTATTTTCCACTAAGATTTTTAGAACTAAAACTCATTGCAAGAGAGGTTATAGTGTGATCAGAAATTATCACTGCTGATGAAAGACAAAATTGTGCTACAGGTCTAGAAATAATTTTGGGACTATAGAGAGGACAAAAATATTTTCTACCCTCTGTGTCAGAACTAAACTCCTCAAAACTCCATTCTGAAGAAAATTTGTAAGTATAGCAACTTAGGTAAGAGAATATGCATTATAGAATTGTTTATAGTTGAAAAAAGGGTAAACCTACAAACTAATAGGAATGATTGCTCAGTAACTTATGTTTCCCATATGTTATAGAATGTTATTCATCAAATATACTATAAAATTGAAGAATATTTAATATAGCCTAATGTTCAAACAAGTAATGAATCAAAAAGAAAAAAAAAATGTAAGGTATTTGCAGGATGACAGGTTAATTCCAATTATATAAACCTATATGATAACTATTATTCTCTAACCATCTATTATCCACCGGTCTAGTAAAAAAGTTTTCAGTGTAACAAAATGTTAATATCTGGATGTTGGAATTATCAATGATTTTATCTCCTTTTTTACATTCTTTCATTTTCCAGCATTTCTCAGGGAGCACTCATCCCTTTTAAAGTTGGAATAAAATGTTACATTATTATAATAGAAATAAATGGCCTTATAATTCTTAAGTTTTTTCACCTTGGCTTTTCTATCTTATTGTAGGTGTCTTTGTGTATCTTTGTACAAAATAGCCAGGAATTAAAGCACAGATAAGCACGTCATGTATGAAACGAAATTTTTTTTGTTATTCACTTTCTAGATCATATTGGGCTATTCCTTATTACATTCCACTATTATGTATTTAAACTAAAATTTCAGCAAGAGGCTTTACTCTTTCCAAGTCTCTCTGCAACTGATAAATCATTTTCTCAAAGGATATAGTTTTTCTGCAGATTTCTGTTGCCAAGGTCTTCATAAAACCTGACAGAACTAAATTACATTTAACCATATGGATTTGCATCTTCTCCAAAGTAACTGGAAGAATTAATCAAAGGTGAACAAATTAAGTTTAAACAGTTCTTAGTAACTAAATATAACTTGTCAAAATTATAGATGTTGAAACTTTTTAATAGATTTCCCATCTAGAACCTTGTTTTAAATGGCATCTGATTACCTTTCCTTTCCTTCTTCCAAGTCAAAATTAAGTGTATTTTACTGTTATATAACTAGTAACCTGAAATAAAAACCATATTTTTGTCATAAGTCAATAGCCTATGTTCATTGCCTTCATGAACTTCAGCATCCAGACTCATCAACATCAGCATCAGAAAGAAATACAGGATTCCAGATCAGTATTTCAAATGTCCCTTTGTTTATGTGAAAATCATTTACTGAAGCCTAGCCAATCAAAACAGAAAGAAATTGGATGCACACCAGGATCGAATGTTTCTGCCAATGTTTCCTTTCTGTAAATAGCACTAAAAAAAGAAACAGACAAAAATATCTCCAGAATCTGCTAAGATCTTCAAAGCAAGGGTCACCTGGAAACTGTTCTCTCAACACAGATAATTGTCAGAATTCGTATACTTTGTATACTTATTAGAGAACTTTCCAAACAACTAGATTTCTTTTTGCAAGTGAACTCAGAAGGGCATCTGTGGGCTTTACAGTAATACTAAGCTGGAATCACATCTCTGAATTGTCATAATCCATCTATATGACCTCGAGCCGAGCCTGTGTCCACAGTGTCCTCTCTGTCAAGAATGACCTTCTTTCTCCTTTCTGCTTCGTGATCATCTCATTTTCCAAAACACACCCCACAAGCCACCCCTCTGAACTCAGATACACACCCTTTCCTCTGAGCTAAGCATTGTATCTCTTTTGAATTCAATTATATACCTGATTTCCAAAACTCTTCATTATTGAATAACGGATATTTTTGGCACAAATATCCAATCATCTTATTTGTATCCAAATTCCCAATTTAGTAATTATATGACTGTATCATATAATTAAAATCATTCATTAGTTATTTCATTCATTCACGAATATTTATGAATGCATTCCATATGTTAAAGTTTCCATGTTATCTTAGACATTACCATGGTGAACAAAGAAGATAAGGTGTCTACCCTCATAGAATTTATATTTTGGTGGAGGCATTAAACTAAATTGAAAAAATCCATCTAGTGATAATGTGCTGCACATAAATGTAAATGAATGACATAGTAGAGAGTATATAGTAACTAAGTATAGTTGATCAGAAAAGGCCTCTCTAAAGAGATGATATTTAAGCTAATATTTGAATGCTAAGAAAGAGTTAGCCTGAGAAGATCCCTAATGAGAGCATCTCAGGCAGAAGAAACAACTAATGCAAAAACACAAGAAATAAACATGACTAATCAAGGAATCAAAAGAAAGCTAACATAGTTAACAAAGGAGAAAATAAAAAAAGGAGAGAGAGATAGATTGTGTTATATGATATGATATGACATGACACGATATAATGAAGTCAGGGAAGTAGAAAGACCCTAGATCACGTATGATTTTGCAAGACTGAAAAAGAGATTGAATGTTGAAATACAATGAGGAGTCACTGGGGATTCTTAAGCAAAAGGATAACATGATTTGTTTAGATATTAAGAGATAATTCTGGTGAGCAGATTACAGATCAGCTAGGAGGTTATAGTATTGGTACAGGTAGGAGATCCTACTGATCTAGATTAGGGTGTCAAGGAGGGAAATAGACATAATGGGACAATAATAGGATATATTTGGAAAGTAGAATGTATAACATTTTTTAATGGATTAGATGTGTTAAACAAGGAAAAAGAAGAAAGGAGAATAATGTTGAGACTTACCTAGTTCAACTGGGTGGGACACTGCATTTGATTAAGTTAAAGAGGAGTGGGGGGAAAAGATGGTGTTTTTCTTGGGGGAAAGGGCAGGGAGTAGGAAGTAAGAGGAATCCTTTGGATATACTACATTTGAAAATCTTGCTAATTCTAATACATTTTTTTCACTGGATTCCTTAGAAGTTTCTAGATATAAATCATGCCATCTACAAGTATAGTTTCACTCTTCCTTTCCTACCTGGGTTCATTTTTTTTCCTTGCCTAATTGCCCTACAGTGAACCTCCAGGATAATACTGAATAGATGTTGTGAGAGTGAACATGAGAATGTTTTAGTGCTATTTACAGAATGAAAGAAAGAATGCTTTCAGTTTTTACCATTAGAGATGATGTTATTTATGTTTTTTATAGATGCTCTTGATCAGGCTGAGAAAATTTCCTTCTATTCCCAGATTGTCAAGTGTTTTTCTCATGAAGGGGTACTGACATGTGTCTATGTTTTTTCTTCATCTACTAAGATTATCATGTTGCATATGTCTTTTATTCTCTTGATATGATGTATTACCTTAATTATCATATGTTGTACTAATCTTGTGTTCCTGGAGTTAATCCTACTTGACCATGGTATAGAATCCATCTACATATTGCTGGATCTAGTTTGCTAGTACTCTGTTGAGGATTTTTGCATCTTTAATCATAAAAATATTGGTGTATCCATTTTCTATTCATGTGATATCCATGGTTCTGGCACGAGAATACAACCGGCCTTATAAAATGACTCAAGAAGTGTTCTCTTCTCTTACAAGATTTTGTGAAAAACAATGGTATTAATTTTTGTTTAAATGTTTGGTAGAATTCACTCATAAAGCCTACTGGATATGGCCTTTTGGTGTATGTGTGTGTGTAGTGTTTGATTACTTTTCCAATATTTTTACTTGTTATACAACCACTTGTTATTTACTTGTTATAAACATATTACTTATTATATATTATTTAATGGCCTTTGTGCATTTCATTGAAATTATCTAATTTGTCAGTTTACAGTTTACGTTAGTTTCCTAGAGTTATTATAACAGATTAACATAAACTTTGTGTCTTAAAACAAAATAAATTTATTCTCTCATTGTTCTGGAGGGCAGACATCAAAAATCAGGGTGTCAACAGGGCTGTACTCACTCCAAAGTCTCTTCGGGCCCCCTTTGTAATGGTAGTTTTTGAGGTCAGTTTGTTTGTTTGTTTGTTTTCTTTATTCATTCATTCATTCATTTATTCTGAGCCCCTAGAATCCTTTTCTGAGCTGCTTCTTTTCTTGGTTATCTCTGATAAACTAGTTGGTCTGTAGTTTTGCTCTCAAAGAACTACCAATCTCCTCTTAGTTGCTTACAACAAAATCTCCACTGTTTTCAAGAATATCATTAGTCTCAAACTTTGTCCATACCCTGTTTCAAATAAAATCCATTCCTTTGGGAAGATCTTCAGAGATCACTTTTTTTAAGGTCTAACTCCCCCTGTGGGCAAAATCTCTGAGGGGTGGTTTAGGGGCTTGGGGCAAGGGCAGTGGCTTACTTCTCTCAGAATATAACACCTCCTTTATGAGTAAGACACTGGTTAATGGCAGTAGCCTCCAGTTTCCTCAGCTTGCATATCCAGGTGTGAATCCTTCATCCTATAAACAAACTGAGGTAAGGGCATTCAAGGCCATAGTGTTTATAGCATGCTGCACCACTGTAGAGACTTAAGACTATGAGTGGGGGCTGGGTAGGGAAAAAAAGCTCCTGACCATTCCCACCATAGTTACTTTGAATTTGACCTCTAAAATGTGGAAGTGGGGCAGATGAGAAATGGTGGGAGAGGGAGGGTGGAAGAGAAATGATTGTGTCTTGCCTCTTTCTGGAAAATATCATAGACCTTGACTGCAAGCTGGAAGGAGTGGAAGCCATGTCTTCTTGGCCACACCTGCTACCATGGAGCTTTACCCCACCTAGCTGGGATGGAGAAGAGAGGGAAGAGGTTACAGCACAAGTGCCACAAATTCTCACTATTATTATTACTGAAATTTAGTAGAATTTCTTGAATAAATAATTATTTGCTGTAATAACTTAGGACAATTTCCACAGACCTTATTTTTTTTAATTTAATTTAATTTTATTATGTTATGTTAGTCACCATACAGTACATCATTAGTTTTTTATGTAGTGTTCCATGATTCATTGTTTTCATATAACACTCAGTGCTGTAGGGCATCTCGGCTCTTTCAATGATCTGGCTATTGCAGACATTGCTGCTATGAACATTGGGTTTAATATGGTCCTTCTTTTCACTATATCTGTGTCTTTGGGGTAAATACACAGTGATGCAATTGCTGGGTCATAGGGTAACTATTTTTAATTTTTTGAGGAACCTCCACAATGTTTTCCAAAGTGGCTGTACCAACTTGCATTCCCACCAACAGTGTAAGAGGATTGCCCTTTCTCCACAACCTCTCCAACATTTGTTGTTTCTTGCCTTGTCGATTTTTGCCATTCTAACTGGTGTAAGGTGGTATCTCAATGTGGTTTTGATTTGAATTTCTCCGATGGCTAGTGATGATGAACATTTTTTCATGTGTCTGTTAGCTATCTGTATGTCTTCTTTTGAGAAGTGTCTGTTCATGTCTTCTGCCCATTTATTGACTTGATTATTTGTTTTTTGGGTGTTGAGTTTGAGAAGTTCTTTATAGATCTTGGATATCAGCCCTTTGTCTGTAATGTCATTTGCAAATATCTTCTCCCATTCTGTGGGTTGCCTCTTTGTTTTGTTGACTGTTTCCTTTGCTGTGCAGAAACTTTTTATCTTGATGAAGTCCTAAAAGTTCATTTTTGCTTTTATTTCACTTGCATTTGGAGATGTATCTTGAAATAAGTTGCTGTGGCTGATGTCAAAGAGCTTACTGCCTATGTTCTCCTCTAGGATTTTGATGGATTCCTGTCTCACATTGAGGTGTTTCATCCATTTTGAGTTTATCTTTGTGTATGGTGTTAGAGAATGGT
>NW_028050884.1:0-406 GCF_054177405.1 Leptonychotes weddellii
ATAAGACCATGAAAAGCAATTGAGCTATAGAAAAACTCCTTGGGCCTTAAAGTAGGAGGCCAAGGATCTAGTTCTAACACAAGCATGAACTGTGTGAATCTGAAGAGTTGTCCTTTCCTTCTTCACATTTAATGTTACTTGGACAAATGCAAATGACTTGGAGAGTCTGATGTGGGTTCATTCTCTCTCTCTCTTTTTTCTTTTTTCTTTTTTTTTTTTTAAGATTTTATTTATTTATTTGACAGAGACAGAGACAGCGAGAGCAGGAACACAAGCAGGGGGAGTGGGAGAGGGAGAAGCAGGCTTCCTGCTGAGCCGGGAGCCCGATGTGGGACTCGATCCCAGGACCCTGGGATCATGACCTGAGCCGAAGGCAGTCGCTTAACCAACTGAGCCACCCAGGCGC
>NW_028050885.1:0-406 GCF_054177405.1 Leptonychotes weddellii
CAAATGTAAAAATAATAATAATAATAATAATAATAAATAATAGTGACTCCACAGTTCCTTCCAGGAGTAGAGGTAAATTAAGTTTGGAAACTAGTCTACTTCTGCCATATTTTATAATCTAACTCTTCTCCTACACAAGGAAATAGTTCAGAGTATTAGAGTCTTCAGTATGTATAAAGGATATTTCATTCTTTATGTAGAATTTTTAGTGTGTAAAATTGAAAATGCCAAAAGCAACTTAAGATGTCAGGTTGAAAATTAGGTAGGAGAGAAGGTTCAAGGTTAATATGCCAATCAAAGCTAAACTCCAAGCATATCATTTCTATGAGACATTAGAGAATTATCATGACAAGTTTTGGTCAATGTTTTAACTGTTTACTCAGTAATAAGGTAATCCCTGTAATAA
>NW_028050886.1:0-406 GCF_054177405.1 Leptonychotes weddellii
AGGGGCGCCTGGGTGGCTCAGTTGGTTAAGCAACTGCCTTCGGCTCAGGTCATGATCCTGGAGTCCCGGGATCGAGTCCCACATCGGGCTTCCTGCTCGGCAAGGAGTCTGCTTCTCCCTCTGACCCTCCTCCCTCTCGTGCTCTCTGTCTCTCATTCTCTCTCTCTCAAAATAAAAATAAAATCTTTAAAAAAAAAAAGAAAAAAAAATTTTTTAAAGAAAAGAGTCATGAAGAGCTTTGTTTCCCATGCTAAGGAGTTTGGACTTCCTTCTGTTAATCAGTGTTTGGAAGCCATTTAAAGGTTTTAAACAAAGGAAAAGATTTCCATCTAGAGAGAGTATTTTGCACTCTCATCTAAAGCTCATCCAGCCCATCAGCTAATAACAGTCAGGAAAAATATTTCAT
>NW_028050887.1:0-406 GCF_054177405.1 Leptonychotes weddellii
CGCCTGGGTGGCTCAGTTGGTTAAGCGACTGCCTTCGGCTCAGGTCATGATCCTGGAGTCCCGGGATCGAGTCCCGCATCGGGCTCCCTGCTGTCAGCAGGGAGTCTGCTTCTCCCTCTGACCCTCCCCCCTCTCATGTACTCGCTCTCTCTCATTCTCTCTCTCTCAAATAAATAAATAAAATCTTTAAAAAAAAAAATAAAAATAAAAATAAAACATAGCTTTCAGGGCGCCTGGGTGGCTCAGTCGTTAAGCGTCTGCCTTTGGCTCAGGTCATGATCCCAGGGTCCTGGGATCGAGCCCCGCATCGGGCTCCCTGCTCAGCGGGAGGCCTGCTTCTCCCTCTCCACTCCCCTTGCTTGTGTCCCCTCTCTCGCTGTGTCTCTCTCTGTCAAATAAATAAATC
>NW_028050888.1:0-406 GCF_054177405.1 Leptonychotes weddellii
AACACCCAGTGCTCCATGCAGAATGTGCCCTCCTCAATACCCACCACCAGGCTAACCCATCCTCCCACCCCCCTCCCCTCTAGAACCCTCAGTTTGTTTTTCAGAGTCCATCGTCTCTCATGGTTCGTCTACCCCTCCGATTTCCCCCGCTTCATTCTTCCCCTCCTGCTACCTTCTTCTTCTTTTTTTTTTTTCTTAACATATATTGCATTATTTGTTTCAGAGGTACAGATCTGAGATTCAACAGTCTTGCACAATTCACAGCACTTACCAGAGCACATACCCTCCCCAGTGTCTATCACCCAGTCACCCCATCCCTCCCACCCCACCCCCCACTCCAGCAACCCTCAGTTTGTTTCCTGCGATTAAGAATTCCTCATATCAGTGAGGTCATATGATACATGTC
>NW_028050889.1:0-406 GCF_054177405.1 Leptonychotes weddellii
CATGACGGTGCCAAGTGATAGGGGAAGCACAGATAATTGGTTGCTACATCAAGCTGTGACATCTTCTTTTTTTTTTTTTTTTAAAGATTTTATTTATTTATTTGAGAGAGAATGAGAGACAGAGAACATGAGAGGGAGGAGAGTCAGAGGGAGAAGCAGACTCCCTGCCGAGCAGGGAGCCCGATGCGGGACTCGATCCTGGGACTTCAGGATCATGACCTGAGCCGAAGGCAGTCGCTTAACCAACTGAGCCACCCAGGCGCCCCAAGCTGTGACATCTTCTAAGAAAGTTGGTCTTGAGTTGGGCCAACTTGATTGGATGAGAGAATGTGTGGTAGAAAATGTGGTGCCCAGACTGTGAAACCTCTTGAAAGTCCAGGTTATGGAGCTGGAATATCACATTGTC
>NW_028050890.1:0-406 GCF_054177405.1 Leptonychotes weddellii
AGATGCCTGGGTGGTTCAGTGGGTTAAGTGGCTGCCTTTGGCTCAGGTCATGACCCCAGGGTTCTGGGATAAAGTCCTGAGTCACACTCCTTGCTCAGAGGGGAGTCTGCTTCTCCCTCTGCTTATTTCTCCCTGCCACACTCCCTGCTTATGCTGTCTCTGACAAATAAATAAAAAAAGTCTTAAAAAAAAAAAAAAAGAAAATGTACCTCCTGTTGGCCCCTTTCCCTTTCCAGCCGTACCTCCCAATCTCCCCGCAGACTCCCTGCCCACCAAAGACCTAATGGCCCTTAATCTTATTTCAGGGTCTGTCAGCTTCCTTTAGGTATTGCCCACCTAAGACCACATGATTCTAGGAACCACATGTTTTTAAAGGGGGCTTCTAAAATATCATTCGTGCCTGTTC
>NW_028050891.1:0-406 GCF_054177405.1 Leptonychotes weddellii
GAGTCTAAATTTGCAATAAAATGAATTGAAAATAAAAATTACTGAATTTATAGATGAAACTCATAATTAACTTCTTTTTAAGGTTTATTGATTTATTTGAGAGAGACGAAGAGACAGAAAGCAGGGGGAGGAGCAGAGGGAGAGGGAGAAAAGCAGACTCCATCCTGAGTGTGGAGCCAGATGGTGGGGAGTAGGTGCTCCATCCCCGGACCCTGAGATCATGACCTGAGCTGAAATCCAGAGTTGACTGCTTATCCAACTGAGCCACCAGGTGCCCCAAAACTCATAATTAACTCATAATTAAGTAAAAACAATTTATATCCATATGCATATCTACATGAAGGGCAAATATCCTTATATTTCAAATTGGGTCCTCTAAAATGGCAATATTGGTTTATAAAAAATC
>NW_028050892.1:0-406 GCF_054177405.1 Leptonychotes weddellii
CGCCTGGGTGGCTCAGTTGGTTAAGCGACTGCCTTCGGCTCAGGTCATGATCCCGGAGTCCCGGGATCGAGTCCCGCATCGGGCTCCCTGCTCAGCGGGGAGTCTGCTTCTCCCTCTGCCCCTCCCCCCTCTCATGCTCTCTCTATCTCATTCTCTCTCTCAAATAAATAAATAAAATCTTTAAAAAAAAAAAAAAAAAAGACTATGGAACCCGGGAAACAAACTGAGGGTTTCAGAAGGGAGGAGGGAGGGGTGATGGGGTCACCGGGTTATGGGTATTAAGGAGGGCACGTATTGTGATGAGCACTGGGTGTTATATGCAACTAATGAATCAATGAACACCACATCAAAAACTAATGATGTACTATACAGTGGCTAACTGAACATAATAAAAAAATAAACAAAA
>NW_028050894.1:0-9005 GCF_054177405.1 Leptonychotes weddellii
AATCTCCTCAGCTGTGAAGGTGGTAATAAGGGATCTTGAAAGTGACTTGCAGCTTTAAAAACCTGTCATTTCAACTCTTACACTGGAATAAAATCAAATACATTTGGGAAAAATAAATGGAATTTCAATATTCCAAAGTATGACAAAGCTTATTAAGGCCCTTTTAGGTTGTTAATGTCTTGGAGCGGATTTCCTGACATAAATTCAAACTAGGTATTGTTGGATGAGGTCATCAAGAGGATGTGACTGCTGGTTGATCTGAGAACTGCACCTCAAACTGAACTTAATCTCTTTCTCCACAACTGGTTCTTCTTATTATGCCCCTCATTCACTCAGTCTAACCAAGCTAGAAACCCTAGAGTCCTCGACTCCCTCTACCCCTCATTTCCTACCTTCTATGAGCCATGATGTCCTGGTGAATCTGCCTCCTTAGTATCTTCTCAGAATGGTCTCTTTTCTTCATCCTCATTACCATAGCTTTTATAGAGGCTCCTATAATTTGCCTTAAGAGATGTGGCCTCCCAACCTATTCTCAACACTATAGCCCAAGTCCTCATTATAAAAGGAAAATATGATCAGGTTCCTCCTGGATTAAATTATACCTGATTTGTTCACTGCTCTCAAGATAAAATCCAACTTCTTAGCAGAACTTTACAGGCTTTCCATGATCTGACCCCTTCTCTCTCCTCTAGCTTCTCCCCTTACCACATGCTCCAGGGCAAGCCATTTTAACCTACTTTTATTTTCCTGCATATGCTGTCCTCCCTATGCTTATATATAATTGCAGATGTCTCCTACTTTCAGGCCAGAAATGAAGGAAGGAGGTGGGGAGTCCGTCCATATCCGTACTCTAACAGATTGAAGGGAATAAAACATCCAGGGACATTGTGGGCAGTTACCAAAAGGGGAGGAAAGAAGACTGGGGGCTAGAGATTTGTGTTTAATAAGAAAATAAGAGTGGGGTTTAAAAGCTGGAACACTTTGTGGGTTTCTCCAAGAAGAGGAAAATCAAGGGGAAGTTCTGGAGAAGAAAGAAAAAAATGCCATTACACACAGACAACTTGAGAGCTAAGGGAGTCATGAATCCTTCCTGATTTCCTGATTCCCAATGTTCTCCAGTAGGCATTGCATAAGGACATTTCACCTCTTTTCTCATGCTCCTAATTAATAATAAAATTCAGGGCACCTGGGTGGCTCAGTTGGTTAAGTGTCCGTCTCTTGATTTTGGCTCAGGTCATGAACTCAGGGTTGTGAGACTGAGCCCCGTATTAAGCTCCACACTGGGTATAGAGTCTGCTTAAGATTCTGTCTCTCTCTGCCCCTCCCCTACTAAAAAATAAAAATAACAAAGAAATAACAAAATTAAAAATGGCTAGCATTTACTGAGAATTTAATATGCAGCAATCATTTTTCTTAAGTGCTTGATATAATGTCTAATTTAACTGTCACATCAACCTTAAGAGGGAGGTGGTTTTATTCCCATTTTATAGATGAGGGCATTGATGAACATGGGTCAAATGTTCTGAAATAATTTTCCATGCTAGCACAGCTAGAAAAGAGGAATGATTTGCTCATATATCTGTCTAGAATCAGACATAAAGAAAAGTGACATCTCTTAGCTAGACTAGCTCTCTTACCTGTGAATAAAGGCTTTGTTTTCATGGTAAGACAATTATTTTATGATTGATATTAAATGTATTAAATTTTGTCTCCTTTATTTGATGGCTATGTGCATACCAGTAACTTTGTCCTTGAGAAAAACTAGAGTATGATGATGGTCTCTATTAGATAATTCTTTTCTCCTTCACAGCAGATGCACAGATTGAGAAATGGTTAAGCGTGGCGGTTTGAGCTACCTTAACTGAATTGAATGTAATGCAAAGAAAGCTAATGCAATCAATTGATTCAATGGCCTTGTAGAGACATGACCTTTTTCATGAGAGAACTAGAGCTACAATTTATTAACGACATTAGTCCCAATCTCTACGTGTATAAACAAAAATCTTAAACATGAAGGACACCCAGAGAGATGAGACACCATGAACCAAACTTAGTAGGATATAATAGTGGCAAAGCTTTACTGATGTCAGAGCCCAAGATCACACCAATTTAATAAAAATGGCAGCTGCATAAGGACAGAGGGGTTTTTAGCATCTAAATGTGTACCCTTCTTTCTTTTCCCTATACCGAAGATATTGAAGAGGAAATATTTGTATTTATTTTTTAATTATTATTATTTTTGAGAGAAACAGAGAGAGCGAGAGAGTGGGGGGGAGGGCAGAGGGAGAAGGGGAGAATGAATCCCAAGCAGGCTCTGTGCCCAACACGGGAGCCAGAGGGGGCTGGATCTCAGGCCCCTGAGATTATGACCTGAGCCGAAATCAAGAGTCCAACGTTCAACCAACTGAGCCATCCAGGCGCCCCTAAGAGGAAATATTTTAAAAATCAATATAAATAACATTCCTCTCATGAAGGCTACCGCAGCCTCAGACTTAAAAGTGCTGAAAAATAATTGTACATAATCTTTCATTGAGAGTCCCTCTTCTCATATGTATTTCTCATGAAGCTGATTTTCAACCTAGCATATATGTTACATCAATATCCATGTGAACAAATCAGATAATTATATGTAAAATATGCTGCAACTGAAAGAAATGAGGCAGTAGAGTAATGGAGAGATGTAAGAACAAAGAGTTGTGAAACAGTGACCCATATTGTAAGAATTACGGTTTATCTCAAAAGACCCCATCCTCTTTTTTATTTATTTGAGAGAGCACAAGAGCAGGGGAGAGGGGCAGAGGCAGAGGGAGAGGCAGACTCCCCACTGAGCAGGGAGCCTGATGCGGGGCCCGATCCCAGGACCCCGGGATCATGACCTGAGCCAAAGGCAGACGCTTAACTGAATGAGCCACCCAGGCGCCCCCATCCTCTTTTTATTCAGAGATAATTTTTATGTTCTAGCCAGAGCAAAGTAAATTTGGATGCACTTTATCATTAGATTTGCACATGATATTATTTCCTTGTCATCTGGTGGTCTGGACATAATTAACTTTCCGTGAATTGGCAACTAAGAATTTTAAGAAACATATTAACTCTTCCATGTGAGTGGGATCCATATAGCAACCTATTGGCGCTGTGTACAAAATGCTCCTTTGGTGACCAACAGAAACTGCTGGTCCTCGGTTGTCTAACTTAAGTCTCAAGAGGAGGACAAACCCGTTGGCTGATGTAAAAACAACAAACATAATATTCCATATTTCGTGTGTGTGAGAACCAAATGTAATCCAAGGTAACCATTAGGCTGTGTCTGATCAGCAACACAATAAGTGAAAGGACATTGGCATGGCATTTCTAGCCATCTGGATGGCTAAATAGGATTACTGCTAAGAGCTAACTGGAAATTGTCTGGTAGATTTTATCAAAACAGACCCTAGTTCTGGATAATTCAGACCAAAAGACTGATGTTTCCTCTTACTAGAAAATTATCTGAAGAGGGAACTTGAAATCAATGCAAGCATTTCTTTAAGGCTTCCCTTCACTGTACGAAGACAAAGTCTCAGCCTACAAAGAACCACTGGTAGAACAACGGAAGGGGCAGTTTTTAAGTTGATGGGCAATTGAGAGCCATTTTGTTACTCAAATTCCTTTTCTTTTTCTTTTTGTTTACTATCAAAACACCTACGAAGAGAAGATTCTCCTTTGGTTTTACCATCTGTGAGGTTTGCTAATAGAGAAAGTAGAAAACTTACTGCCTAAACTGAGTTTGGCTAAAAATTATCCAGTCGTTGAACTGGGCTCCAACTGAGTGGTAATGTATAACATTAGAATTCTGGTCCCTTAACCCAAGGACACATGCAAACTATTCAAATTAACAAAAAGTAAAATAAAACAAGCAAACAAACAAAAACCCAAGTCATATATGGTGAATGGGTGGAGGAAAAGTGCATTGGCTGATGCAATTTGCCAGTCTGATGGAAAAAAATCAGCGAAAATATTTGGAATAGCCTGTCCTAGTTGGTAGATTTAGTTCAGTTTAATAATATTTCTTCTGTATCCCCCCTCTCCCAACCATGTGCTTATCATCATACTGGCTGATGAAATATGATATTATCCCTGTCTCAAATGCTTCAAACATATAAATCAATACTTGCAGTTCAGTTCCATATACCTGTGATGGATGTATGAACAGGAATCAGAATTCCTATAGATGTTGGAGTAAAAAACTGGGATGGGGGAAAGAAGGAGAATCAGGAAATGTGTGTCATTTTTGGTGACAAGGAGTGGAATTTAAAGATAAATAGTGACCAAGATGGCCTTAAGTTTCCCCTCAGTTTGGCTAAACTTTAGATGGGCTTGCTTCTGACGTTTTAGGCCCTGACCTCCCTTTTCTTAGAGCATTTACTTTAGAAAAATTGTCAATTCTTTCCTTAAGCCTTTGAGATATAAATCTTCTTAAAATCCCCTTGCCAATTTTTTAGCTAAGACTTTTTATCAAGGATCTGGGAGCCACCTCTTTGAAATATACTCATCAAGAAAGGTAATTCCCAGGGCGCTTGGGTGGCTCAGTTGGTTAAGCACCCTACTTGATTTCGGCTCAAGTCATGATCCTGGGATTGAGCCCCATATCGAGCCCGGAGTCAGGGTTTGCACTCAGCGGGGGAGTCTGCTTGAGATTCCCTCTCTCTCTCTCTCCATCTGCCCCCCCCAATTGTGTGCACTCTCACGCATGTTCTCTCTCTTTAAAATAAATAAATCTTTAAAAAAGAAAGAAAGATAATGCCCCTATCTCCCAGTCTCTTTGTGAGTGTAGGACCCTAACTTCTCTTTGCCAATTAGCAAACACAGGTGGTCTAATCACAGAGAAAAACGCAAACTCAAGAACTCACTGTGCTGGACACATCCTGCTGATCAACCACTTCCTAATACCCTCCAGCACTTTTCCAATAGTTCATCTCATGCTCAGAACCCCTCCTGCCCTTTATTTCAGGGGAGTTCAGAGCAAGCTTCTGGTTTCTCTCCCCTCTTCCCTTGAATACAGCCTTAAAGTCTTGAATAAAGTCTTCCTTGCCTGTTTAACTTTGTCAGGTGTAATTTTATTCTGACAACAGAAAGTCGACAAGTAGACAAGAAGGGAGAACCTTCTCAGGCAGAGAACACAGCCCTGGCAAAGATCTGGAAGCATCATATTCTACTACATTTTTAAGGAGATCTACCCATATTTGCTACATATGTGAGGCTATGGTCCTCTCTGCCTACCCCCTACCTTGTGTGCACTTGTTTCTGAGTATTTTCCACCTCCAACCCCTCAGCAGCGCCAGGATGCAGTTAGATGCACTTCTGAGAATCCCACCTGTTGTCTTCTACTGTCTCTCCCCCAGCCTGGAGGAATCTTACTTAATGCCACTGGACTGTAGATCTAAAAATGGTTAAAATGGCATATTTGATGTTTTGTATGTCTTACCACATTAATAAAAAAGTAATCCTCCTAAGAATTTGCATCCATAGAGAACATTTGTAGTGTTACAGAAGAATGGAATCCATGTTTAAACCAGTTGGAGGCCTGACCTCAATCTGGAAGTTACTCTTCCTTTCCCCAGTGCCCAGGATCAGAAGGAGAATAGAATGTGATTCTTGCCCTAGGTCCGTACCTGTGGCAGGCAGAGCAATAGCAAGAGCCACAGAGACATTCTTCCCGTAAGTGCGAAGAGGAGCTCTAAGAATGACTGGTGGCAGCCATCTTGGGGAGAATATATTCAAGAACTTTCAATACAGAGGACACCCCTGACCTTTAAATCTGAAAATTTAGGACCTGCAGATACAGAGATGAAGAATATTTTGTATTTGTAAATTAGAGCACTGACCCCCAGGCCCTTAGGCCGCCCCTTGAATTTGCACAGGCTGATCTGATGAGTCACTGATAATCTCTCCAGCATCCGGCATCAGACTTCACTCCTGCCATATCTTCCGCCTGGCTGCCCATGCCCTGTTATGTCAGACCACAGCATTGCTCTTACCCACGGAACTGTTAGCCAAGGAAAGGTTGGAGTTAAAGAAGCTGTCCACTATTGTTTGGTAGCAACAGGGTGTGAAAGAAATTGATTCCCTAAGTCCAGAGTGCACAGGTTAGGTAAGCAGGGCCTCTTTGAGAACACAACCTTTGCCCAGCTTCTTCTGTGGGTGGGCAGCCAACTATGGAGCTACCCCAAATGCTGAGTATCTCCTGGAACCAAGACCCTGGTCTCTAAGAGGAAGAGTTCTGTCTCCAGGTTCCCTTTCTCTCTTTCCTCCCTATTAAGGAGGGAAAAATTAGAAATTACGCAAGTAAGTATGAAATATGGAACGTTTCTTTAAATTATGGAAGTTTCTTGGATTTTTTTTTTAGTAATAGCCAGTGTTTTATCTCCCCCTAGTGGCCAAAATTGGGCCTTGCGGTTAGATTTTTAAATTATTGAACTTTATTTTCTATCTAAATACTGCTTGGAGACAGCATATGAGAAATCTTAGATTAACTAAGGAGATTCAATATTAGAAAGTCAAATATAGGGGCGCCTGGGTGGCTCAGTTGGTTAAGCGACTGCCTTTGGCTCAGGTCATGATCCTGGAGTCCCGGGATCGAGTCCCACGTCGGGCTCCCTGCTCGGCGGGGAGCCTGCTTCTCCCTCTGACCCTCCCCCCTCTCATGTGCTCTCTCATCCTCTCTCTCTCAAATAAATAAATAAAATCTTTAAAAAAAAAAAAGTCAAATATAAGGGCCTTCTCATAATGCTTTCTAAGTCCTTCAATTTCTGGGCTTACCGAAAAGACACATGTAACTAAGATTTGGTTCTGAGGTTGTGATGACAACAATAACAATCATTATAATAATATAGCTAATATCTGTTGAGTGCTTACTATGTTCAAGACAACATTATAATGCTTTTCAGTACTACTCATTGACCCCACAATAACTATGTGGTAAGTTCTCTTGTACCCAATTTTTAGAATAGAAAACAGAGATAAGGAGAAGTGAATAATTTGCCCCAAGACCAACCACTTATTGACTGGCAAAGCCAAGATTTAAAGCCCAACAGTCTAGCTCCAGAACCTTAAGTCTATACAGCGTAGGATAAATGTGTACATTAGGTCTGTGGAGTCAGGGAGACTCCCCACTCCTCTCTAGCTGCGTGCTCCTTTAAATAGAATGCGATCATGTTTCAAATGCTTGGGAAAGACAGAAGCACCAGAGGAATCCAGAGTTGGAACTTGATCAAGGCATTTCTCAGAGAAATTTCAGAGGTAGCAGGAACTTGACTTCAAACCTTGGTGTGAAGTGGAAAGGCACAGAGAGGGAAGCATGGCTCAAGTAAGGAGGGAAGCAGGATGAGAGACAGCAATGCAATCAATGGAGGACGTGAGGGAGTGTGGGGGCAGCGAACAGAACCAAGGGAACAAAGTGGGGGATGGGAGGATGTGCCAGGAAGGAGAGGAAAGTTGAAAGGTCAGCTTGGGTCATCTTGTTCATGGAGGATCTTAACATCAGATTAAGAACTTAGATCTTCTCTGATTATTGAGAATTTTAAAAATAATATTTATCACTTTTGTCATTTTCAAAAGCAAGATGTGCTCAATGTGGAAAATTTGGAAACCAAAAGGCAAAGCTAAAACACTATTTGTAATTCCACTTCTATTTGTAATACTTGTAATAGATCTTCCAGTCTTTATCCCACATACACATTTTAACCCCCTCCAAAAGTTCTTGAACTTTACATAATAAATACACAGTATTTTAATGTTTTGGTTTTGTCTTTTATTATAGTACATGTCTATTATAAATAAAGTAGAAGGATAAACATTAAAAGCAAAAGTAAAATTATTAGCATTTCCAAGCTCCTACGATTAAAAATCACTTTTATTGTGTGTATATGTATGTATGTACCCCCTTGGGAAAAAACAGATCCCATTCAAAAATAGAATAATAATTTACAAACTGTTTTAGACCCTGAAGTTTTCTCTTAACATATCATGAACATCTTGCTTGCTGATACATGTATTTCTACAACAAAATTTAATGGCTGCATCCTTTACAAAATAACTTAATCTCATATTTTTGAATTGCTTTTGCATCTTTGTTGAAAATCAATGAACTACATATGTGTGGGTCTATTGTTAGACTCTGTTCTATTGATCTATTTTTCTTTCTTAATTCTAATACACAATCTCGATCAGTGTAACTTTAAACTAAGACTTGAAGTCAGAGAGTAGAAGTTAGCCAAATTTTGTTCTTTTTCAGAGTTGTTTTGGCAATTCTATGTGCTCTGCATTTCCATATGCATTTTAGAATCAGCTATTAAAATGTACAGATAAGCCTGTTGAGATTTTTGTTGGGATTGTCTTATATCTATCAAATCAAATTGGGGAGAATTAATGTTTTATCCATGTTTACCCATAACCATGGTATTTATCTCTGTTTATTTAGGAGTTCTTTAATTCCTCTCGGTATAGTTTGCAGTTTGCAGTATATAGGACCTGCATATTTTTCTCATATTTATCTCTAGGTAATTCATATTTTTATGCTCTCATAAATGGTATTGTTATTTTAATTTCAATTTCCAATTGTTTGTTGCTAGTATATTGATCTCACTTCTTCCAACCTTGCTAAACTTACTTATTAGCTCTAGTAAATATATTGATATATAGATTCCATAGGATTTTCTGTATAGATGATCATGCCAATTGTGAATAAAGACCATTTTACTTCTTCATCTCGAATCTGGATGTCTTTTATTTCTCTTTCTTGCCTGGAAGGACTGGCTAAAACCTCCAGTACAATGTTGAATAGAAGTGGTAAAAATAGATATCCTTGCCTATTTCCTCATCCTGGGGGAAAAAAATTTGTCTTTTTTTTTTTTTTTAATTCTTATGTTAATCCCCATACATTACATCATTAGTTTTAGATGAAGTGTTCCATGATTCATTGTTTGTGCATAACACCCAGTGCTCCATGCAGAATGTGCCCTCCTCAATAC
>NW_028050895.1:0-406 GCF_054177405.1 Leptonychotes weddellii
AATCTTTTTTCTTAAAGATTTTATTTATTTATTTGACAGAGAGAGACATAGCGAGAGAGGGGTACACAAGCAGAGGGAGTGGGAGAGGGAGAAGCAGGCTTCCCACAGAGCAGGGAGCCCGATGTGGGGCTCGATCCCAGGACCCTGAGATCATGACCTGAGTCGAAGGCAGACGCTTAACGACTGAGCCACCCAGGGGCCCCAAGCATTCCAGTTTCTTTACTTCTTCTCCAGCATGAGTCATTTGTCTGGTTCTGCTCTTCCTTTCCTACAGCCCAAGTCTGATCCCTCATCAGTGGGAGCCCCAAACTCTCCCTATAAACAGGTATCCAAATTTTTCTGTCTCCAAGTTAGTCCTGTGGCTTCTCTGAGTATTTGTTTTTGATTTAGGAGGAAACACCAGAGA
>NW_028050896.1:0-406 GCF_054177405.1 Leptonychotes weddellii
GGCGCCTGGGTGGCTCAGTCGTTAAGCGTCTGCCTTCAGCTCAGGTCATGATCGCAGGGTCCTGGGATCGAGCCCCGCATCGGGCTCCCTGCTCGGCGGGAAGCCTGCTTCTCCCTCTCCCACTCCCCCTGCTTGTGTTCCTGCTCTCGCTATCTCTCTCTCTGTCAAATAAATAAATAAAATCTTTAAAAAAAAAAAATAAATAAATAAAAAAAAAAAAGAAAAGAAAAGGATAAAAAAAGATATCCATGCACACCAACCAAATGAAAGTTGTTATAGTCATATAAAGAACTCAATGTGATTATTAGAAATAGTAGGACAATTTATGATAAGAAAATCTATTTACTATAGTGATATAACAATATAAATATGTATGCATCTAATTATAACTTCAGCTAATGTAAAA
>NW_028050897.1:0-406 GCF_054177405.1 Leptonychotes weddellii
CATCACAGGCTCCTGGGAAAGTGCAGATGCCACCCGGGTACCTGCAGGGCCCTTTAAAACATTTTAATAAATGCAGCACCAGCTCTAACAATAACAATTTATCGTTAAACAAACTTCATTAAAGGCCAGCCTCCAGAACTCTATTTCAAGCCCACCTCCTGGGCTTTGAATGAGAGGTGATAGAAGTCAGGACTGGAGAGGCATACGGGGGCTACTTTGCAAGGTGGGATGGCTGCCCCATAGCCTTTTCTTCTGCATGTCCTGCTTTCCAGAAGAACCAGGGCCCAGCAGACCTGCTGCCGATCTTGTCCATGAGGATTCTTCAGGGAGGGACTGGAAGCTCTCTGCACCAGAAACGCGTACAAAGCCAGACTGGCAGCCTCCTCAAGGTGAGGCAAGAGGGAGG
>NW_028050898.1:0-406 GCF_054177405.1 Leptonychotes weddellii
AAAAAAAGAAGAAGAAGATAGCAGGAGGGGAAGAATGAAGGGGGGAAATCGGAGGGGTAGATGAACCATGAGAGACGATGGACTCTGAAAAACAAACTGAGGGTTCTAGAGGGGAGGGGGGTGGGAGGATGGGTTAGCCTGGTGATGGGTATTGAGGAGGCACATTCTGCATGGAGCACTGGGTGTTATGCACAAACAATGAATCATGGAAGACTACATCTAAAACTAATGATGTAATGTATGGGGATTAACATAACAAAAAAATTTTTTTAAAAAGCTGAACTGAACTATTCATAACTATAATATAAGGATGCTATGTTTCCTCATTTTCACTGTCAATAATAATAATAAAAACAATAACTGGAAAACATAGTCCAAATTGAAGTGGCATCTAATTTAATGCAGA
>NW_028050899.1:0-406 GCF_054177405.1 Leptonychotes weddellii
AAAACTAATGATGTAATGTATGGTGATTAACATAATAATAAAAAAGAGAGAGATCATGATTTAATATTCTTTACAACTTAACTTCAAGTTGAGTTTCTTTCCTCAGAAAATAAAAGATTTAAAGAATAACAATGTAATGCCAATATCAATAGGAATATCAACAATATATTGATTAAATTGTTTAGCTAACTGAATCATGCTGTTTTATACCTCTTTTTTTCCAACAATTTCTTTTTTTTTTTTTAAAGATTTTATTTATTTATTTGACAGAGAGAGATAGCGAGAGCAGGAACACAAGCAGGGGGAGTGGGAGAGGGAGAAGCAGGCTTCCTACCAGCAGGGAGCCCAATGCGGGACTCGATCCCAGGACTCTGGGATCATGACCTGAGAAAAGGCAGACGCTTAA
>NW_028050900.1:0-406 GCF_054177405.1 Leptonychotes weddellii
TCAGTCCATTTTCCAACAAGAAAACCTAATTAAAAGTGGAATGTGGAACTTCTAAGGTGATATATATCCCTAGCACACCTGAGGTTTAAGTATAAAAATAATTCACCACAAATTTTTTTTTAAAGATTTTATTTATTTATTTGAGAGAGAGAGAGCACATGAGAGGGGTGAGGGTCAGAGGGAGAAGCAGACTCCCTGCAGAGCAGGGAGCCCGATGCGGGACTCAATCCCGGGACTCCAGGATCATGACCTGAGCCAAAGGCAGTCGCTTAACCAACTGAGCCACCCAGGCGCCCAATTCACCACAAATTTTTGCAAGCAATTTCAGATAAAAAGAAACATCTCATTGCATCCATATCTCTTTTTCAAATCGCAGCTCCCAATATCTGCAATTAAAAAAAAAAAA
>NW_028050901.1:0-406 GCF_054177405.1 Leptonychotes weddellii
GTGAGCGCTTCGGAGTGGCGGTAAGCCCTCCTCCTCGGCAGTTGGCTTGTGTCGTTTCAGCTGTGCCGTCAGCCCGGACGGGAAGCAGGTGAACCTCCGGAGGAATCATCGGAGGTCGGAGGTCAGGAGCCTTAACGACGTCACAGAGCCCATGTCGCTCATTCGCGTCATCCCGCGCAGGCATCTCACCTCACCCATCACGAGACGGGTGAGTGCAGCCCAAGAAGATGCGGTGAGAGGGAGATCCCATTCCTGTAACTTGTATTGCAGTACATTGTTTTAATTGTTCTGTTTGCTCCTTAGTTACTGTTGGTAGGTTGTTATTATTAGAGATTATTATTGTTCATCTCTGTGTTTACTTTTCAAATTAAACTTCAGCATAGGTATGTACATGTAGGAACAAACA
>NW_028050902.1:0-406 GCF_054177405.1 Leptonychotes weddellii
CCCCTCCGATTTCCCCCCTTCATTTTTCCCTTCCTGCTATCTTCTTTTTTTTTTTTAAACATATAATGCATTATTTGTTTCAGAGGTACAGGTCTGTGATTTAACAGTCTTACACAATTCACAGCACTCACCATAGCACATACCCTCCCCAATGTCTATCACCCAGCCACTCCATCCCTCCCACCCCCACCACTCCAGCAACCCTCAGTTTGTTTCCTGAGATTAAGAATTCCTCGTATCAGTGAGGTTATATGATAAAATTCAATGTATTTTACTTATTTTATTTGTTGCCTCTTATTCCTTCCAAAAAATGGTTAGTGTTCAAGGTAGCTTGAACAGTTACTGTCTAATGACTAGAATAATGCCTGGCACATAGTAGACATTCATTAAATATGCACTGGGAGGA
>NW_028050903.1:0-406 GCF_054177405.1 Leptonychotes weddellii
ACCATGAGAGACGATGGACTCTGAAAAACAAACTGAGGGTTCTAGAGGGGAGGGCGGTGGGAGGATGGGTTGGCCTGGTGATGGGTATTAGGGAGGGCACGTTCTGCATGGAGCACTGGGTGTTGTGCACAATGAATCATGGAACACTACATCTAAAACTAATGATGTAATGTATGGGGATTAACATAAGAATAAAAAAATATATATATCCCTACAATTTATGTGGTCCTATGTTTTACAGAACAGGTAATCCATGCCCACTCATATCTCCCTTTTTCAGCCACTAGTATTTCTCAACTCCCTCTCCTTTATTTTTAAATTTTAAATTCTGTTTATATCACATGAAAATCTATATTTAGAGCTTCTCATGAACAACTGGAAGAACTGGAAATTCTGGTTGGGATTC
>NW_028050904.1:0-406 GCF_054177405.1 Leptonychotes weddellii
TACCAATGAAATGCAAATATCCTGATGCTCATCAACTGAAACTTTACAGGAATTCCAGAGGCACTCACTGTGCATCAAAGGACCACCCAGCTCAATGTGCAAACTGGCTAGAAGCAGCCTAAAGTGCATGCAGGAAATGAGGCTACAGAGGCACTGACAATCCAAAGCAAGTTAAGAAAGGGTCTTGGTGAGGGTCACTATCTTAAACCATGCTCCACAGCATCAATTTTAGTGACAGCATGGGAAAGCAGTGGAACCCCCTCCAGGTGTGGTGTGGATGTGGTGTCTGAAGATCTTACACACACACACACACGCACACACACACACAGGAGTATAAATCCTTTATCACCTTCATCTGATTTCTCTGCAGCAAAGGTGGTCCTAAGACAGAAATATACAACATACA
>NW_028050905.1:0-9005 GCF_054177405.1 Leptonychotes weddellii
AAGAAGTCAAACTCTCACTCGTTGCAGATGATATGATACTTTATGTGGAAAACCCCAAAGACTCCACCCCAAAACTGCTAGAACTCATACAGGAATTCAGTAAAGTGGCAAGATATAAAATCAATGCACAGAAATCAGTTGCATTTCCATACACAAACAATGAGACAGAAGAAAGAGAAATTAAGGAGTCGATCCCATTTACAACTGCACCCAAAACCATAAGATACCTAGGAATAAATCTAACCAAAGAGGCAAAGGATCTATACTCAGAAAATTATAGAATACTCATGAAAGAAATTGAGGAAGACACAAAGAAATGGAAAAATATTCCACGCTCACAGATTGGAAGAACAAATATTGTTAAAATGTCTACGCTACCTAGAGAAATCTACACATTCAATGCAATCCCTATTAAAATACCATCTACTTTTTTCACAGAACTGGAACAAATAATCCTAAAATTTGTATGGAACCAGAAAAGACCCCAAATAGCCAGAGGAATGTATGATCCTCAGAGGACAGCCAGAGGAATGTTGAAAAAGAAAACCAAAGCTGGTGGCATCACAATTCCAGACTTCAAGTTCTATTACAAAGCTGTAATCGTTAAGACAGTATGGTACTGGCACAAAAACAGACTCATAGATCAATGGAACAGAATACAGAACCCAGAAATGGACCCTCAACTCTATGGCCAACTAATCTTCGACAAAGCTGGGAAGAATATCCAATGGAAAAAAAGACAGTGTCTTCAACAAATGGTGTTGGGAAAATTGGACAGCCACACGCAGAAAAATGAAACTGGACCATTTCCTTACACCATACACAAAAATAGACTCAAAATGGATGAAAGACCTAATTGTGAGACAGGAATCCATCAAAATCCTTGAGAACACAGGCAGCAACCTCTTTGACCTTGGCCAAAGCAAGACCTAGACAGGTCTCGAAAGGCCAGGGAAACAAAGCCAAAAATGAACTACTGGGACTTCATCAAGATAAAAAGCTTTTGCACAGCAAAGGAAACGGTCAACAAAACCAAAAGACAACCAACAGAATGGGGAAGAAGATGTGGGCAAATGACATATCAGATAAAGGGTTGGTATCCAAAATCCACGGAGAACTTATCAAACTCAACACCCAAGGAACAAATAATCCAATCAAGAAATGGGCAGAAGACATGAACAGACATTTCTGCAAAGAAGACATCCAAATGGCCAACAGACACATGAAAAAGTGCTCAATATCACTCAGCATCAGGGAAATACAAATCAAAACCACAATGAGATACCACCTCACACCAGTCAGAATGGCTAAAACTAACCACTCAGGAAACGAGAGCTGTTGGCAAGGATGCGGAGAAAGGGGAACCCTCCTACACTGTTGGTGGGAATGCAAGCTGGTGCAGCCACTCTGGAAAACAGTATGGAGGTTCCTCAAAAAGTTGAAAATAGAGCTACCCTACAACCCAGCAATTGCACTGCTGGGTATTTACCCCAAAGATACAAATGTAGGGATCCGAAGGGGTACGTGCACCCCGATGTTTATAGCAGTAATGTCCACAATAGCCAAACTATGGCAAGAGCCCAGATGTCCATTGACAGATGAATGGATAAAGACGATGTGGTGTATATATACATTGGAATATTACGCAGCCATCAAAAAATGAAATCTTGCCATTTGCAAAGATGTGGCTAGAACTAGAGAGTGTTATGCTAAGTGAAATAAGTCAATCAGAGAAAGACAATTATCATATGATCTCACTGATATGCGGAATTTAAGAAACAAGGCAGAGGAGGGCGCCTGGGTGGCTCAGTCGTTAAGCGTCTGCCTTCGGCTCAGGTCATGATCCCAGGGTCCTGGGATTGAGTCCCACATCGGGCTCCCTGCTCAGCGGGAAGCCTGCTTCTCCCTCTCCCACTCCCCCTGCTTGTGTTCCTGCTCTCGCTCTCTCTCTCTGTCAAATAAATAAATAAAATCTTTAAAAAAAAAAAAAAGGAAACAAGGCAGAGGATCATAGGGGAAAAGAGGAAAAAATGAAACAAGACGAAACCAAAGAGGGAGACAAACTATAAGAGACTCTTAATCTTAGGAAACAAACTAAGGGTTGATGGAGGGGAGGGGGTAGGGGATGGGGCAGCTGGGTGACAGACATTGGGGAGGGTATGTGTTGTGGTGAGTGCTGGGTGTTGTGTAAGACCGATGAATCACAGACCTGTACCCCTGAAACAAAGAATACACTATATATTTAAAAAAAAAAAAAAAGCTCAAGTAGAGTCCAAGTAAAAATTCTCTTAGTCTCAGGGTTGTGAGTTCAAACCCCACCTTGGGTGTAGAGATTACTTAAAAAAAATAAAATAAAATAAAATTTAGGGGCACCTGGGTGGCTCAGTCGTTAAGAGTCTGCCTTCGGCTGGGGTCATGATCCCGGGGTCCTGGGATCGAGCCCCACATCGGGCTCCCTGCTCAGTGGGAAGCCTGCTTCTCCCTCTCCCACTCCCCCTGCTTGTGTTCCCTCTCTCTCTGTCAAATAAATAAATAAAATCTTTAAGAAAAAAAATTTTTTTTTAAAGAAAAAAAAGGAACGATGCTGAAAAAGCAAAGAAAATTCAAAGAATTCCATTCAGCAGGATCTAAATTATTAATATGTAATTAATTGTGCTACCTGATTAATCTTCCAAGACTTGTGATACAAGGCAATTATCATCTCCCTTTTTAAAAATCAAGAAACCAAGGCATAGATAATTAAAAACAATTATATGAGGGGTGCCTGGGTGGCTCAGTTGGTTAAGCGTCTGCCCTGGGCTCAGGTCATGACCTCAGGGTCCTGGGATCCAGCCCGGAATCTGCCTTCCTGCTCAGCAGGGAGTCTGCTTCTCCCTCTGCCTGTAGCCCTCCACCACTTGTGCTCTTTCTCTCTCTCAAATAAATAAAATCTTTAAAAACAAAAAAACCAACTATATGAATTTGGTATGTTGGCTATGCAATTCTATGCCACTAGTTTTAACCAATCTCAACACAAGCAGGTAACTAACTTAAAAGACTGCTCCTCAGGGTGCCTGGGTGGCTTAGTCAGTTAAGCGGCTGCCGTGGGCTCAGGTCATGATCCCAGGGTCCTGGAATCGAGCCCTCGTGTTGGACTCCCTGCTCAGTGGGGAGCCTGCTTCTCCAGCTCCCGCTCCCTCTGCTTATAGGCTCTTTCTCTCTCTGTTAAATAAATTTTAAAAATCTTAAAAAAAAAAAAAAAAAAAAAGGCTGCTCCTCATTGCTGGTGAAACCTCAACTAGAGTCTTTCTGGCCTGAATATTATACAGTATTATTAGCTGGATGCTCCTAGGATTCCAGTGTAACTTTAGTTCACCTCACAATAAAACTGACAATCTTATAGACGTCTTGCAGCAAAAACATGCTGGGATCATTATCAAAATGTTTCCATGATTAAGCATCTAAACTACCTGTCAGTAACCAAACTCATGACCTCCCCACAAAACCGCCCCTCCACCTTTCTTTTCCATGGTAGGGGCGTGGGGGTGGGTAAGTGACAATATCACCCACCAGTGACTCAGAGCTAAACCGGGAAGCATCCTAGATTCCTTTCCTCTACTTTAATCCCAAATCTAATCAACAGGTTCAGTCAATTTATAACAAATACTTGTCAAATTTCCCCTCTCTATTCTCATTCCAACCACCACAGCCTTGGTGGTTTCAGTCCCAGTATCTTTCACCTAGATAATTACATGTCTCTTAACTGCTCTCTCTGCCTGCCTCCAGTTTTGCCCCCTCCAAACCATCTTCCATACTATAGTTGACCATTCTTTAGAAAGCACAGTTAGGACTATGCTGCTTCCCTTTACCTAAAACCCTTCAGTGTCATACTGTCATCTATCTAAAGGGCAAAGTCCAAACTCCTTAGCACATCCTACAAAGCCTCCTATGGTCTAGCCCCTTCCTCTTCCCAGTTTAGTCAACTTCTTAGACTGTTTTCTCTGTGCATTTATTCACATTGCACTTTTAAATGGTCTCTTCCCACTCTCATCAAACCTCATTTTACTTGCCTACTTCTTACCCAATGATTAAAGCATAAATGAGGTCTTTTCTGATCTCCCCGTATGTGGCTGGAAGTCCCGTATGTGTTCATATCATACCTTTTGCACGTCTCTATCATTGCAGTTACATTCTGTAATAATTATCTATGAGGATGTCTATTTCCTCCACTAGAACATGATCTCCTTGTGGTAAAGGAATGCGTCTTATTCATCTTTTTTATCCCCAGTTTCTTTTTTTTTTTTTTTTTTAAGATTTTATTTATTTGAGAGAGAGAGTGTGTGTGAGAGAGAGAACACGAGCAGGGCAGAGGGGTAGAGGGAGAAGCAGACTCCCCGCCGAGCAGGGAGCCCAATGCAGCACTCGATCCCAGATCACGACCTGAGCTGAAGGCAGACACTTAACCAACTGAGCCATTTAACCAACTGAGCCACCCAGGTACCCTTATCCCCAGTTTCTAAAACAGTGTCTGGAAAAAAGTAACATTCAATAATTATTTAATGAATAAATGAATAAATATCCCTACACTATTTTTAAAACTATACAAAAGCATTTGATACCGTTTACAGTCATAGGTGGTAGAAACTTTTGTATCAGGATAATTTGCTCAGGAAAACTCAAGAGTTGGTGCCCTGACTCACTGCTCCTTTGGCAATAAAATGAAACAAGATTGTATTACTCAAGTGAATTGCTATGGACATAGCTATGGTCACAGTTCATAGCTATGGTCACAGTTCCAACAAGAACCTTCGATCCAGTGACTCAAGAAATCAATTTTGAGGGCCTTTTATGAACTAAGCCCTGTTCTAGACATAAGAGGATACAGCAGTGAAGAAAACAGATAAGGTCAATGCCCTCAAGGTCTATTATTGTAGTGGGAGGAGATAATATCAAACAAGATAATTTTAGATAGTGATAAGTATGATGAAAAATAAAGCAGGTGAAGGGTTTATTTCACATTGGATGATTAGAGAAGACCTCATTCAAAGGGACATTTTAGGTGAAATGTGAAATAATACAAAGAAATCACTCATGTAAAGATTAGGAGGAAGAGCATTCCAGGTGACTACACTGGCCTTAAGGTGGAAATGAGCATGGCATGATCAAGCAAGCATTCAAGAAAAGACCAGTTTGGCTCTAGCACAGTTGGTGAGAGGGAAAGGAGTATGAGATGACAACAGAAAGGTGGGGCCAGATTATGAGGGTCAAGTAATGGTGTCTGGATTTTAATCAATTAATTATTTTAAAAAAGATTTTATCTATTTGAGAGAGAGCGAGCATGGGTGTGCACATTGCGGGAGGAAGAGGGACAACCAGACTCTGCTGGATCTCACAACTCTGAGCTCATGACCTAAGCCACAATCAAGAATCTGATGCTTAGGAGCTAGGGTTGCCTGAGTGGCTCAGTCGATTAAGTGTAGGAGTCTTGGTTTGGGCTCAGGTCATGATCTCAGGGTCATGAGATCCAGCCCCACATCAGCCTCTAGGCTCAGTGCAGAGTCTGCTTGAGATTCTCTCCCTTTCCCTCTCCCTCCCCCTCTCCTCCTTTGCCCCTCTCCCCACTCGAGCATGTTGTCTCTCTCAAATAAATACAATCTTAAAAAAAAAAAAGTCTGAAGCTTAACCAACTGAGCCCCCCAGGCATCCCTATTTATTTTTAGGAGAAGGAGGCAGGGGAGGGGCAGAGGGAGAGGGAGAAAGAGAATCCTAAGCAGGCTCCACACCCAGCATGAGCCAAATGCCCAGCTCAGTCTCAAGACCCTGACTGAGATCATGACCTGAACTGAAATCAAGAGTCAGATGCTTAATCAACTGAGCCACCCAGGCACCCCTGGATTTTAATTTAAAATGAAAGAGGAAGTCACTGGATGATTTTAAGTGAGGAAAGGACAAGATCTTTAAAGATTACTCTGCAAGTTCTGTGGGAAATGGATTGTAGGGGATGGGCAAAAATGGAAGGAGGGAGATCATTTAGGAATCTGCTTGTAGTTAAAACAGGCAAAAAATGATAGTGACTTGGGAAAGATGTTTGCTTTTGTAAGGATTAATTGGAATAATGTAAATAAAATGCTACATTCAGTATCTGACACAGAAGCACACAACAAAATGATATAAGATAATATAAAACATATATTGGTCTCTGCCCCTGGTTCCTGGCACAGAACTCCTAAAACCCTGGTAAATTCCTAAGTGATAAGAGTACTAGGAGCGGGCAACCCTGTTAGTACCCCTCTCACTCTTGAGAGCTTTTTCTGTATCTTCACTTAGTAAACTTCTATCATTTTACTCAAAAACAAAACAAAAAACCACACACACAAAAAAACCCAAACGAGTACTAGGAGCATCTTTTGTTCTCACGAGGCAACTCCGGGTGGGCGTTGGTCACCAGAAAGATCAAGCCATAAGCAGAAGCTTGAACTTTTCAGCCCTACCCCCCATTTTCCAGAGAGGGAAGAGAAGCTGTAAATGGACTGAATAACTGATCACACCTATGTGACAAAGTTTCCATAAATATACCAAAAGTATGGGGTTCAGAGAACTTCCAGGCTGGTGAACACATTCATACTAGGAGAGTGACACACCTCAACTCCATGGGCACAGAAGCTCCTATCCTTGACACTGTCCCAGACCTTGCCCTATGTATCTCTTCATCTGGCTGTTTATCTACATCCTTTATCGTAACCTTTAATAAACTGGTTAACTTAAGTGTTTCCTTCACTTCTGTGAGCCACTCTAGCAAATTAATTGAATCCAAGGAGGGAGCCACGGGAACCCCTGATTTGTAGCCAAATCTGACAGAAGTTGTGGATAACTTGGGGGCCTACTACTAAGAGTTGGCATCTGAAGTGGGGTGGGAGCAGTTTCGTCAGACTGAGCCCTTAACCTGTGGGATCTGACACCATCTCCAGGCAGGGAGAGTTAGACTGAGTTAAATTATAGGACCCACAGCTGGTGTCATAGAGAATTGCTTGGTGGGGGAAAAGTCCCCACACATTTGTCCGAAGTGTCAGAAGTCCTCTATATGAGTGGTAAAGGAGACACACAGGAGGAAAAGAAATGAGGTTTTCCCTACACAGGAAGACATATGGGTGGAAAACTGAGTTTTCCCAATACAAATGGTACCTATTATTAGTTTATCCCTATGGAAGAGTCTTCTTGTTTAACAGGATGTGAACATCAAAATCCTTGAGACAATAACTAGGGAAGTATACAATGACCACAATACTCAAAGTATGAGTAACTATTACTCGTTTAACAAAATTCGTTGAGGATTTACTCTGAACAAATTACGAACAGGTTTGCTAAGGCAGTACAAGAAAGTGGATTAACTGATCAATTAATCTGTAAGGGACTGAGAAGAGTTCAACCCCTTACATTACAAACAATGAAATAGCAGCCCAAAGAAACTGCTATTCCTCCTAAACTGGATGATGAGGATCATGCCCTAGTTTGCCCCACAGACATTGCATTAGGACATATAACAGTTAAAGATTTAAATTAATAACATAAACCAAAAGCTTTTAATGAAATAATATGTGGTCAGTAATTGATGTACCATGCTAAGAAAAATGTAATATTTATATAAAGCCCTGATATAGTGCTTTGCACAGGGTAAATGCTCAATAAATGGCAGCTATCAGCTCCAGCTGTACAGTCCTTGGAAGGCTGAATGTGTGATGTTTACCTGACATTGATAACCAATTGCCTGAAGAAATGAACAGACATTTCTCCAAAGACATATAGATGGCCAACAGATACATGAAAAGATGCTTAACATCACTAATTATCAGGGAAATGCAAATCAAAACCACAAAAAGATATCACCTTACATCTGTTAGAATGGTTAAAATAAAAAACACAAGAAACAACAAGTGTTGGTGAAGATGTAGAGAAAAAGCACCCTCATGCACTTAGGAATGCAAACTGGTGCATATGAATATGAACACAAAAACACTAATTTGAAAACAGGGGCACCTGGGTGGCACAGTCCATTAAGCAACGGACTCCTGATTTCTGCTCAGGTCATGATCTCAGGGTCGTGAGATTGAGCCCCACACTGGGCTCGCTGCTTAAGATTCTCTCTCTCCGGAGGCCTGGGTGGCTCAGTCAGTTACGCATCTACCTTCAGCTCAGGTCATGATCCCAGGGTCCTGGGATCAAGCCCCGAATTGGGCTCCTTGCTCAGCGGGGAGCCTGCTTCTCCCTCTGCCTGCTGCTCCCCCCGCACGCCACGCGTGTGTGCGCGCTCTCTCTCTCTCTCTCTCTGACAAAGAAAAACAATCTTTGAGGGGAAAAAAAAAAAAAGATTCTTTCTCCCTCCCCTTCTCCTCTTTGCACACGCACTCCCTCTCTAGAAAAAAAAGTATAAGGGCACCTGGGTGGCTCAGATGGTTAAGTGTCTGCCTTCGGCTCAGGTCATGATCTCCAGGTCTTGGGATCGAGCCCTACATCGGGCTCCCTGCTCCGCGGGGAGCCTGCTTCTCCCTCTCCCTCTGCTGCTCCCCTTGCTTGTGCTCTGTCTCTCTCTCTCTCTCAAATGAATAAAAATCTTTAAAAAAAAAAAAAAGCATAAATGCATCCTTATTTTTATTGCAGCATTATTTACAACAGCCAAGCAGCCCAAGTATTCTTTTTTTTTTTTTAAGATTTTATTTATTTATTTGACAGAGACAGACACAGCGAGAGAGGGAACACAAGCAGGGGGAGTGGGAGAGGGAGAAGCAGGCTTCCTGCCTAGCAGGGAGCCCGATGCGGGTCTCAATCCCAGGACCCTGGAATCATGGCCTGAGCCAAAGGCAGACACTTAACGACTGAGCCACCCAGGCGCCCCCCAAGTATTCTTTAATAGATGAACAGGTAAAGAAGATAGAATACATATACAGTGGAATATTATGGAGCCATAAAAAAATGTTGCAGCCACTCTGGAAAACTGTATGGAGGTTCCTCAAAAAGTTGAAAATAGAGCT
>NW_028050906.1:0-406 GCF_054177405.1 Leptonychotes weddellii
GGACATTGTGGCCCCAGAGACACTCATCAGAGGACTGTGGAACAACATGAGCAGTTCCCAGAAAGCCATCAGGCTTGGAGGGCAGGAAGTCTCTCCACAATGCATGCCATTTCTCCATCTAGGAAAAGACTCATGTCCAAAGATGTGTTCTGCACCACTCTTAGACCCTGGCAGTGTTTTCTTTCTTTTTTTTTTTTTTAAAGGGAGTTTTTTTTTTTAAAGATTTTATTTATTTATTTGAGAGAGAGAATGAGATAGAGAGAGAGAGCATGAGACAGGGGAGGGTCAGAGGGAGAAGCAGACTCCCTGCCGAGCAGGGAGCCCGATGCGGGACTCGATCCTGGGGCTCCAGGATCATGACCTGAGCCGAAGGCAGTCGCTTAACCAACTGAGCCACCCAGGCGCC
>NW_028050907.1:0-406 GCF_054177405.1 Leptonychotes weddellii
GGATGGGCGCCTGGGTGGCTCAGTTGGTTAAGCGACTGCCTTCGGCTCAGGTCATGATCCTGGAGTCCCGGGATCGAGTCCCGCATCGGGCTCCCTGCTCGGCGGGGAGTCTGCTTCTCCCTCAGACCCTCCCCCCTCTCATGCTCTCTCTCTCTCATTCTCTCTCTCAAATAAATAAATAAAATCTTTAAAAAAAAAAAAAAGAAATTTAAAAGAGGGTTAAACAATTCTGAAATTTAAGCAAAATACTTGAGGCTCAAAAGGATGCATTCCACCTCCGTACTACATCAAAATCCCAATTTTTGAAAAATAATATGGACCATATTTTTATTTAAATTCAATTAGCCAACATATAGCACATCATTAGTTTCAAAGGTAGATAGAGTTCAGTTAATCATCAGTTGCA
>NW_028050908.1:0-406 GCF_054177405.1 Leptonychotes weddellii
CCCGAATATCGCCTCGGATTCACTTCTCCGCACGTCCTACCTTCCAGAAAGTGGTTGCTTTTCTGATGAGAGAGTTGTTGCTCTTCTTTTCTTCGATCTCCTGTTGAGTTTGTAGGTGTTCAGAATGGTTTGATCCCTATCCAGCTGAATTCCTGAGAGGAGATGAAATCCAGGTCTCCTACTCCTCCGCCATCTTGCTCCGCCGACCCATCTACTTCCCTTTTGATGGAATGGTAGTTTGTCTCTAATTTTTCACTACTAGAGTGCTGCCATTAACTTTCTTGCTCACATTTCTCTCTGCATCGGGAGGTAGAGTTGTCTTGGGTAGACTTGCTCCATTTAGTTATGTGAAGCTTCAATTTAGGTATTGCCAAATTGCTCCCTAAAGTGGTTGTACCTGCATTAG
>NW_028050909.1:0-406 GCF_054177405.1 Leptonychotes weddellii
CTTTTCAAAGTCCCCTGTTTAAGAGGAAATGCCTCTGGTTGGGTAACATCCTAAGTGTTGTCATTCAACCCCTAAAACTTATTTTGCCCAAAAGGAGCCCAGAAGAAAGGTGGAAGAGATTTGCAGGAGTCACACACAAGAAAGACAAAGGGAATCCCATAGATACACTGATTTTTTTTTTTAAGGCATTTTTTTTTTTTATTTCACCCAAGGAATGATGCATGCTACAGATTAATCTTTACTTTTCCCCACTTGGTTTTTCAAAGAATACCACCATTTCAACCCCCAATGAACATGGCACTTGTTTCTTTCTTCCCCTTCTAATTTATTCCAGATTTTCAAGTGTTTTCTTCAGTAATGATGCTTTCTCCTGCAGCTCAGGTCTGCTGTCTGCCTCCATAGTAGC
>NW_028050910.1:0-406 GCF_054177405.1 Leptonychotes weddellii
AAATACCGTCTGATCTCACTCATATGTGAAATTTAAGAAACAAAACAGATGAACATAGGGGGAAGAAAAAAAAGAGAGAGGCAAACCATAAAACAGACTCTTAATGATAGAAAACAAACTGAGGGGGCGCCTGGGTGGCTCAGTTGGTTAAGCGACTGCCTTCGGCTCAGGTCATGATCCTGGAGTCCCTGGATCGAGTTCCGCATCGGGCTCCCTGCACGGCAGGGAGTCTGCTTCTCCCTCTGACCCTCCCCCCTCTCTGTGCTCTCTCTCATTCTCTCTCTCTCAAATAAATAAATAAAATCTTTAAAAAAAAAAAGAAAACGAACCAAGGGTGGATGGAGGGAGGTGGGTGGGGGATGGGCTAGATGGGGGATGGGCATTAAGGAGGCACTTGTTGTGATGG
>NW_028050911.1:0-406 GCF_054177405.1 Leptonychotes weddellii
AGCACTGGGTGTTATACGCAAACAATGAATCATGGAACACTACATCTAAAACTAATGATGTAATGTATGGTGATTAACATAACATAATAAAATTAAAAAGGAAAGAAAAAAAGGAAGGAAGGAAGAAAGAGAAAGAAAGAAAGAAAGAAAGAAAGAAAGAAAGAAAGAAAGAAAGAAAGAAAGAAAGAAAGAAAGAAAGGGAAAGAAAGAAAGAAAGAAAGAAAAGGAAAGAATAGAAAAGAAAAGAAAGGGAAAGAGATTATAAGGAATTGGCGGGGTGTGCCAGTGGCTCAGTTGGTTAAGTATCTGCCTTCGGCTCAGGTCATGATCTCAGGGTCCTGGAATCAAACCCTACTTCCGGCTCCCTGCTAAGGGGGGAATCTGCTTCTCCTTCTCCCTCTGCCCC
>NW_028050912.1:0-406 GCF_054177405.1 Leptonychotes weddellii
TCAGTCCATTTTCCAACAAGAAAACCTAATTAAAAGTGGAATGTGGAACTTCTAAGGTGATATATATCCCTAGCACACCTGAGGTTTAAGTATAAAAATAATTCACCACAAATTTTTTTTTAAAGATTTTATTTATTTATTTGAGAGAGAGAGAGCACATGAGAGGGGTGAGGGTCAGAGGGAGAAGCAGACTCCCTGCCGAGCAGGGAGCCCGATGCGGGACTTGATCCCGGGACTCCAGGATCATGACCTGAGCCAAAGGCAGTCGCTTAACCAACTGAGCCACCCAGGCGCCCAATTCACCACAAATTTTTGCAAGCAATTTCAGATAAAAAGAAACATCTCATTGCATCCATATCTCTTTTTCAAATCGCAGCTCCCAATATCTGCAATTAAAAAAAAAAAA
>NW_028050913.1:0-406 GCF_054177405.1 Leptonychotes weddellii
CACACACACCATATTTGTTTTCTCCACTCATCAATTAAACTGACATTTGGGTTGTTTCCACTTTTTGGCTATTATGAATAACATCACATCTCTATATAAGTTTTTGTGTGGACTTATGTTTTCAGTTCCCTTGGGTATGTGCCTAGGAGAGAATTGCTAGGTCATATGGTAACTCTGTGTTTAACCTTTTAAGGAACTGCCCGACAATTTCCACATCATCTGCATCATCTTACATTTCCACCAGCAATATACAAAACTTTGATTTCTCCATATCCTTGCTAACACTTGTTATTATTTATCCTTTCTTCATGTGCAGTGGTTCTCCACTTGGCACAAACACCAGAATCTTACTATAATACTGCCCTACATGCATACACATAGATGAAGTAGAAGTGTAGAAAGAGAC
>NW_028050914.1:0-406 GCF_054177405.1 Leptonychotes weddellii
AAAAAAAAAAAAAAGAACTTGGAAGCAATCATATTTACATACAATATTTACATATAATCTCATTTTCCTATTCTATAGTATAATACCCTTAACTACTCAAATCCATTAATAAGAACTACCTAGCTATCTAGAGGATAGCTATCATTTATCCTTTTTTTTTTAAGATTTTATTTATTTATTTGACAGAGAGAGACACAGCGAGAGAGGGAACACAAGCAGGGGGAGCGGGAGAGGGAGAAGCAGGCTTCCCGCCGAGCAGGGAGCCCGATGCGGGGCTCGATCCCAGGACCCTGGGATCATGACCTGAGCCAAAGGCAGACGCTTAACCACTGAGCCACCCAGGCGCCCCTTCATTTATCCTTTTATATCTAGGTTCTACCTTCTTTATCCTTCTTCACCACACTCT
>NW_028050915.1:0-406 GCF_054177405.1 Leptonychotes weddellii
ACTAGGGGCGCCTGGGTGGCTCAGTTGGTTAAGCGACTGCCTTCGGCTCAGGTCATGATCCTGGAGTCCCGGGATCGAGTCCCGCATCGGGCTCCCTGCTCAGCAGGGAGTCTGCTTCTCCCTCTGACCCTCCTCCCTCTCATGCTCTCTGTCTCTCATTCTCTCTCTTGCAAATAAATAAAATCTTAAAAAAAAAAAAGAAAACTTACCACTAAACTTTCAAATTACTGAGTAAGATAGAAATACATCTTGCCTTCCCCAACACTCACACCTAGCGTTGGCCAAAGCGAGTGGTCACATAAGAGGAGAAATCGCTCAGAAGCTGGAGTGGTGAAGGCTGGTGACTGTGGTGGCAGAAGGGGAGGTGGCAGGGGATGGTGTCGGTGAGGCAGGAAGAGGGCAAGGA